>NC_056463.1:5498242-5745742 GCF_008729295.1 Plectropomus leopardus
TAACCACATGCCATAGTATGACTTTTTGGGGTGATTTTGGACCAAATGCTATAGTTTGAGTTTTGGGGCGATTTTGGAACCAATGCTGTAGTATTACTTTTTGGTGCTATTTTGAACAACTTGCTATAGTATGACTTTTTGGGTCCATTTTGGACCCAAATGCTATAGTATGACTTTTTGGCGCCATTTTGGACCCAATGCTATAGAATGACTTTTTGGCACGATTTTTGACCACATGCTTATAGTATGACTTTATGGGCGATTTTGGAACCAAGGCAATAGTATGACTTTTTTGAAAGATTTTGGACCACATGCTATAGTATGACTTTTTGGCACAATTTTGAACGACATGCTGTAGTAACACTTTTTGGGCGGTTTTGGAACCAATGCAATAGTATGACTTTTGGAGGCCATTTTGGACCCAATGCTATAGTTTGACTTTCTGGCGCAATTTTGAACCAAATGCTTTAGTATGACTTTTTGGAGCCATTCTGACCACATGCTATAGTATTTATTGTTTTGCTTGACTTTGGACCCAATGCTATGGTTTGAATTTTTGGCGCTGTTTTAGACCGCATGCTATAGTATGACTTTTTGGGCAGTTTTGGACCCAATGCTATGGTATGACTTTTTGGCGTGATTTTGGACCACATGCTAAAGTATGACTTTTTGATTGACTTTGGACCCAATGCTATAGCATGACTTTTTGACGCAGTTTTGGACCACATGCTATAGTATGAATTTTTGGGCGGTTTTGGAACCAATGCTATAGTTTGACTTTTTGGCACAATTTTGAACGACATGCTATGGTATGACTTTTTTGCAAGATTTTGGACAACATGTTATAGTATGACGTTTTGGTGCCATTTTTTACCACGATATAGTGTTAATTTTTTTTTGCACGATTTTGGACAACATGCTATATTATGACTTTTTGGTGCGATTTTGAACCAAATGCAATAGTATGACTTTTTGGGTGATTTGGAACCAATGCTATAGTATGACTTTGGCGCAGTTTTGGACCACATGCTTTAGTATGAATTTTTGGGACATTTTGGAACCAATGCTAGAGTAGGACTTTGTGGTGCAATTTTGAAGACATGCTATTGTATGGCTTTTTTTGGCGCCATGTTGGACCCAATGCTATAGTACAACTTTTTGGGACAATTTTGGACTCAATGCTATAGTACGACTTCTTGGCGCAGTTTTGGACCACATGCTATTGTATGAATTTTTGGGAGATTTTGGAGCCAATGCTATATCCATCCATCCATCCATTTTCATCCGCTTATCCGTGGTTGGGTCACGGGGGCAGCAGCCTAAGCAGGGAAGCCCAGACTTCCCTCTCCCCGGCCACTTCGTCCAGCTCTTCCCGGCGGACCCCGAGGCGTTCCCAGGCCAGCTGTGAGACATAGTCCCTCCAGCGTGTCCTGGGTCTTCCCCGGGGCCTCCTACCGGTGGGACGTGCCCTGAACACCTCACCAGGGAGGCGTCCTAGAGGCATCCTAATTAGATGCCCGAGCAACCTCATCTGGCTCTTCTCAACGCGGAGGAGCAGCAGCTCTACTCCGAGCTCCTCCCGGATGACCGAGCTTCTCACCCTATCTCTAAGGGAGAACCCAGCCACCGTACGGAGGAAACTCATTTTGGCCGCTTGTACCCGTGATCTTGTTCTTTCGGTCACTACCCAAAGCTTGTGACCATAGGTGAGGGAAGGAACGAAGATCGACCGGTAAATCGAGAGCTTTGCCTTTCGGCTCAGCTCCCTCTTCACCACAACAGATCGGTGCAGAGTCAGCATTACTGCAGACGCTGCACCGATCCGCCTGTCGATCTCCCGCTCCATCCTTCCCTCACTCGTGAACAAGACCCCGAGGTACTTAAACTCCTCCACTTGGGGCAGGACTTTGTCTCCGATCCGGAGGGGGCACGCCACCCTTTTCCGGCTGAGAACCATGGCCTCGGATTTGGAGGTGCTGATTCTCATCCCAGCCGCTTCACACTCGGCAGCGAACCGATCCAGTGAGAGCTGAAGGTCACGGCCTGATGAAGCCAACAGGACCACATCATCTGCAAAGAGCAGAGACCCAATCCTGAGGTCACCAAACCGGACCCCCTCAACACCCTGGCTGCGCCTAGAAATTCTGTCCATAAACGTTATGAACAGAATCGGTGACAAAGGGCAGCCCTGGCGGAGTCCAACCCTCACCGGAAACGAGTTCGACTTACTGCCGGCAATGTGGACCAAGCTCTGGCACTGGTCATACAGGGAACGGACAGCCCGTATCAGGGAGTCCGAAACCCCATATTCCTGGAGAACCCCCCACAGGACTCCCCGAGTGACACGGTCGAATGCTTTCTCCAAGTCCACAAAGCACATGTGGACTGGTTGGACAAACTCCCACGCACCCTCAAGGACCCTGCCAAGGGTCCAGAGCTGGTCCACAGTTCCACGACTGGGGCAAAAACCGCATTGCTCCTCCTGAATCCGGGGTTCGACTATCCAGCGGACCCTCCTCTCTAGTACCCCCGAATAGACCTTACCAGGGAGGCTGAGGAGTGTGATCCCCCTGTAGTTGGAACACACCCTCCGGTCCCCCTTCTTAAAAAGAGGGACCACCACCCCACTCTGCCAGTCCAAGGGCACTGCCCCCGATGTCCACGCAATGTTGCAGAGTCGCGTCAGCCACGACACCCCCACAACATCTAGGGCCTTGAGGAACTCCGGGCGGACCTCGTCCACCCCCAGGGCCCTGCCACCGAGGAGCTTTTTGACCACCTCGGCAACCTCAGCCCCAGAGATGGAAGAGCCCACCCCCGAGTCCACGGGCCCCGCTTCCTCACCGGAAGGCGTGTCAGTGGGACTGAGGAGGTCTTCGAAGTATTCCTTCCACCAATCCACAACGTCCCGAGTCGAGGTCAGCAGCGCCCCGTCCCCACCATACACAGTGTTGACAGAGCATTGCTTCGCCCTCCTGAGACGGCGGATGGTGGTCCAGAACCTCTTCAAAGCCATCCGAAAGTCGTTCTCCATGGCCTCACCGAACTCCTCTCACGCCCGGGTTTTCGCCTCGGCGACCACCGTAGCTGCACTCCACTTGGCCTGCCGGTACCTGTCTGCTGCCTCCGGAGTCCCACAGGCCAAGAAGGACCAATAGGACTCCTTCTTCAGCTTGACGGCATCCCTCACTGCTGGTGTCCACCAACGGGTTCGGGTGTTGCCACCCCGACAGGCACCAGCCACCTTACGGCCACAGCACCGGTCGGCCACTTCAGCAACGGAGGCACGGAACATCGCCCACTCGGACTCAATGTCCCCCGCCGCCTCCCCTGGGACATGGTAGAAGCTCTCCCGGAGGTGGGAGTTGAAGCTCCTTCTGACAGGAGACTCTGCCAGACATTCCCAGCAGACCCTCACAATGCGTTTGGGTCTGTCAGGTTTGACCGGTGTCCTCCCCCACCATCTGACCGAATTCACCACCAGGTGGTGATCAGTTGACAGCTCCGCCCCTCTCTTCACCCGAGTGTCCAAGACATACGGCCGCAAGTCCGATGATACAACTACAAAGTCGATCATCGAACTGCGGCCTAGGGTGTCCTGATGCCAAGTGCGCATATGGACACCCTTATGCTTGAACATGGTGTTCGTTATAGACAATCTGTGGCGAGCACAGAAGTTCAATAACAAAACACCACTTGAGTTCATATCGGGGGGGGCCATTCCTCCGGATCATGCCCCTCCAGGTCTCACTGTTGTTGCCAACGTGAGCGTTGAAGTCCCCCAGCAGACTGAGGGAGTCCCCAGAAGGAGCACTCTCCAGCACCCCCTCTAAGGACTCCAAAAAGGGTGGATACTCTGAACTGCCGTTTGGACCATAGTCACAAACAGTCAGGATGCATCCCCCCACCCAAAGGCGGAGGGAGGCTACCCTCTCGTTCACAGGGGTAAACTCCAACATACAGGCACCGAGCCGGGGGGCAATAAGTATTGCCACCCCTGCTCACCGCCTCTCACCAGTGGCAACTCCAGAGTGAAAGAGAGTCCAACCCCTCTCGAGTAGACTGGTTCCGGAGCCCATGCTATGTATACTATACTATACTATAATATGATGATTAGGACATCTTTTTGACATTATACTACTATTATACGTATACTATTATTTTTTTTTGGCATACTATACTCTGCTGTTTCTATGACACCAGGAGTTTGAAATCCAGAGTGAATTTACTAGATTTTGGTGGTTATTCGCCAAAGGTCAAAGTCAAAATTATTTAATTTGTCTCATTCTTGTGAACATGATGTCTCAGGAACACCTTAAGGGAAGTCAAACTTTGACACAAATGTCCACTCAACTGTGACATCATAAAGTTCTGCAGAAACACTTTTCTGGCTATTACTCAAAATCATATCTCAAGAACAGAAAGGGAGATGTTTGGTAAAATACTGACTTGATGACACTTACCGTGGGGGTCTACCTTGAAACTGTGCTGATTGTATAGATCCTCTGTTCTTCCAGAGTGAAGATGTTTGTGAAGCATCCATGTTTTCACAGACATGGGTGTAAACTGTAAGTGCACCTTGACTGGTGTGCACACATAGTAGTTTTTTATGTCGCAGAAAATGGACCATTTCTTCATGTTTCCCCTGAAACAGTCACACTCCAGCTGGCAGCGAAGAGCTACAGCTGCTGTTGAGGACCGCAGGCTGAAAAATGCATAGGAGAGGGAGACAAAAATAACAGCGATGCAGTCATGTGAATAGCAGCATCTCTGTACACTGACAGATCATATGATGTGAGGTGCATTATCCATGCATGGCTAAAACCAGTGCTCCTTTAATTTAATGGGCTTTGTGTTTGTTCATGCAAAGTGTTCTATATTTCTGTGTGCCTCTATGGCCACTAGTATCACATCTGACTTGGCAGCATCAGGCTAGCCAGTTAGGTTGTATTGTTTTTCATGTTTTAACTTAAGCTGAAGCATTAAAAGTAAAATTTTAGTGAATCTTTGACTTTCAAAACCATTTCAAAACATGTCATATCGACTCCATATTGGTCAACCTGAGAATAAGGTTTCTTTTCTGTGAAAAGCCAACATTTATTCTTAGTCTGAAACCTGTGTTTTGAAATACAGTATAAACGTAAGGCCTGTGGGCTTGAAAAACTCATTTCTTGTTTGTGATCAATGTAAGCAACCTGTATAGTTGCAGTTAACTGTTAACAACAAAATCATACTAAGTGCTTTGCCATATTGGTATACATGTTTAACATACATTATTTGGAGCATCTTCAATTTGCAAATGGACAGTAAACATACAGGAGAAAGATACCATGAAACTGGTGGTCTGTTTAAATCTATAATCTATTGTAAGTTTTCGATCAAAGCTAACTAAAGTTGTGTACTCCGTAAAAAAAACAAGCCTCACATTTTTTGGAGCCACTTTTTCAGCTTAAAGGGTCAAATGTTTGTTAATCAAAAAATCGGTTTTAAGAGAAAAATTCCTTCATAATAATCAAAAGGTCTACTTCAGTGATACTTAACTTGCTTTTCTTGGGGGTCACTTTTGTAAAACCTATCACAGACCAGATTTGGGCTGCAGGCCATAAGTTGAGTTTTACTGGTCTACATAGACAGACAACCTGATACAGGTTTGTGATGAAGATATTGTGTTTGGTGGTAATCCAGCTCACAAATAACCTGTGAGGTCCTGTAGATCCCCTGAATAACTACATGTGTCTCAACAGGTTTGTCCCTCGTCATGACGATGAGCTAGAGCTGGAGGTGGATGATCCTTTGCTGGTGGAGGTCCAGTCAGAGGATTACTGGTACGAGGGCTACAACATGCGAACTGGTGCCCGTGGGATCTTCCCAGCTTATTATGCTATAGAGGTGACGAAGGACACAGAGAGCTACAAAGGTACGACGCTGCCATGATTATAAATTCTAAAAGGCTGAAAGTGTTCGTTAAGAGGCGAGAAGAGAAGAATGAGTGCTTTGCACATGAACATTTAACAAGTCGGCTTTTTCAGGGCCAACTTTGTGTAATACTTTCTTTTTGAATTAATCATATTATTCTTTAACTTGTGCGGTTTAGTTTCAGAAAGAAAGAGAAAAGAACATTTCAAAAGAAAAGAAATGTATAATAGTTACTAACTTCTTCATGCAATGATAAGTTGTATAGTTGTGCTGTTTAGCAGTCTAGATTTTTCTGTTTTAAGTAGTAGAGTGTTGGTGATATCGGCCATAGATTTGTCTGCATTTTCTAGAATATAATGGAACCAAGTTACACTCATTTATCTGGTGATCAAAGTGCAAAATGTACATTTGAAAGACTCAACAGCAATGCCTCTTTCCACAATCTACAGACCTTGTTGTGAAAGTTTTATGTGAGATTTCTTACTTTCTAATACCCACCAACCATATCACTGCACAGAAGGAAGCATTCATCTGCTGCTTGCTCAACTAGTATCTCTGGGCAGATTTCCATTACAGATTTGTGCAAAATTTAAGTGAAATTTTCAAAACACAATTTCAAGATGACTGAGTCATGTTATGCGAATTTTCTTGCAATGTTATGCGACTTCTCCTCTTGCGATAACTTCCCAAGAAGCAATGGATGTTCAAAACATTAGTAGGTTTATTGGTATTTCAGTCCAGGCACTAGCCGACATTATTCCAATCCAAGGCGATAAAGGCATGTTATGTGAGCAACAATGGAAAGACAAGCCTTCCTACATGGGATGAGGGATTTCTGTGGGGTGACAGTCCACGATATCACAGAGATATTGGGGATTCAAAACTTCTGGATGATTCGCTCAACTTTTGAAGTTATGCAATGCAATTACAACATTTTGTAGCGCCTGTTGCATCATGCCAGAGGGAGCCAGTTGTTACCAACAATTGCATAGTCACGTTTACATTGCAGTTTTGCAAAATATGGCTTTTTCAAATGGCCTAAAATACCAAATCATGCGAGCGTATAAACTTTGTGAAACTGACATTTCCATTAGGCATATTTTATATTCACAATTTCACTTTGCGCAATTTTAGGGTTAATGAAAACCCGCCTACTTAGCTAGCTTATGAAGTTAAGCCGAGAAAGATGCTATTAATGATTAAATCTTGCACTATCATGAGCATGAGGCTCTTGTCCATGAGTAGATTTGGTGTTATTTCTGTCTAGTGATTCGGTTGGTAGGTGTAGCTTGGTAGAAAGAAAATAGCTCGTACACGAAACTTAGCTTACGTTAGGTCCAGCTCCCGGCAGCAGTGCTTTTGGCTTTGTTGTGCTTTCTCACAAAGGCAAACACTAATGTTTGTGGGTTGGACACCTGCGAAGTATCATGGAGGGATGGCGCTTTGATGTGTGGGATTAACATGAAGCCCAGGGAGCATTATGGTGAAGCAGCTGGCGACAAGGGCAAAAATCTGAAATGATAAACACAAGGAAAAATACAAAACAAAGTCAGTTTTGTACTTGTGCAGAACGTGATAAGGGAAACAAAACAGTTAACCTAGAACTGAATCACTGACACTGATCAACAACCCTACCAACCCACGAACAGATAATATCTTCCTCAGCATTGTAGTGGAAAGCAAGTTAAAGCTTATTTTGTCTTTAGAATCCAGGTGAGATTTTAGTGGCTTTTTGATTCTTAAACAAATGCTCTTATTTCATGTTTTTTGTGTGTCTGTGTGTCTTTCCTGTGCAGTAAAGAGCAGTGAATGGATGGACAGATACCGGCTGAAGTTCCTGGGCTCAGTTCAAGTACCCTTCCACAAAGGAAATGATGTTCTCTGTGCAGCGATGCAGAAGGTATGATGACCATGTTGTGCACATTTCTCTGTGTGTGTGTGTGTGTGTGTGTGTGTGTGTACAGCATAAAGTACCCCAGGAATGACAGAAATTTGTTGGCATTAAAGCAACTGCGTTTCCCTCGTCTCAGAGTTGATGGGTTTTTGAGAAGATGCCTGAAATAAGGTCTGTGGCTAACACAAGCTCAAGAGATTTTTTATTTTCTTTTCTATGACATAAAATATGTCAGCAAATACCACACTGGTGAACTTTGAGGCTTTTATGTGTCCTAAACAGGCAGTAGCTAACAAGTGGCTAAATGAGACTGCAGAATGTAATCAAGCCGAACCACGCAGGGCACGGTTTCACAGCCTCATAGTTATGACAACGCAACGATAGTGTAGTTTGTTAATAGCCTAACTTAAACTTTTTAATTCTGGCGATTGCATTAAGGCTTCAGAAATCCTAAAAATGGTGTTTATTTGTGAAGATTATCTTGCCAAGCAAAACATGTAGGTATCATAAACATGTATGTACCACAGAGCTTACTTTCAAGGTCTACAGACAAACGTTATCCCCAGGGTACTCTTTTTGACTACTACAGAGAAGCAAAATCAAGGGGAGATAGATGCTATAACTAGATCAGAAAACTTAGGTAGAAGACATGTGGCATAATGCATAAAAACAGAGAAATTCCAACATGTTATGACTCCCACTTCTATATTATAAACAATTTCTGACAGTTTTTAGAAGCTGAAGTGAGTCCACTGTGGAACAATTACAACATGACCTAATAAGGAGCACTTAAAAAGCAGAAAACATGCAGACTGTATTTACCTTACCACTTGACCAACACGATTAAATAAAGGTTTATATTAAGAAGGGGGTGTCATAGTCCATAGGGCGCAGCACACATTAACAGGAAAGGAACTACTTGTAATTGACATAATCTCAAATAAAGCATTCATGTAATATTGCATTAGAAAAACAGCATTAAAATAGCATCTAGTTAAGTTTTAAAACTTCAAATTGACAAGGATCTCTCCAAAATCACTATTTGATTGTTGCAATATAAACACTTTCAGCATAGTTCAAACTTCAATATTAATTTTGCAATGTTTTCTAGTATAGAACTGGGTCACAGGCTAAAGTGTCTGTTTAAGAGTTTTCAATCTTACGTCTTAAGAATCATCTTTGTAATTTGTTTTCCAGATTGCCACCAACAGAAGGATGACAGTCAAGTACAACCCGCCTTCCTCATGCATCCTGGAGATCAGTGTGAAAGGCATTAAACTGGCAGTTCAAGAGGATTATTATGCCTGTGACAGAGTAAGTGCTCCTACCGTCCCTTTGTCTGACGAAAGTAAACTAAATGGAGCACATCCATGAGGTTTTGTCAAACAAAAGCTCATCTTCACGCCTGAATTGCATTGAACAGTTGAAGTGTGTCTCCCCCATGTGGCTACAAATACAGACTGCAGGCAACGATGTCAGGGAACACTAGAACAGTGCTTTCATTAAGGAGATCTTACTTAAATCCTTAACTATGAGCTCTTTTAAATTTCAAAGAGAAACATTGAATTATTTTCTCCAATGCAGTTATGTGACAGCTGCACTCACTTGTTACTTTTCAAATGAAGGTTTTACACGCTGAACATGTCATCAACTTCGATAAATCATGTATCATGACAAATTAGAGCTGCACAATATAATAATATTATATAAATATCATGTATTTTTCTCTTCTATTATTTGATTTTACTCACTTAGTAATTCTATCCACATTACTGATAATTATTTATCAAAATATCACTGTCATAAAAAAATGTGAAAAAACCATAGCCAATCTTACAATATTATCACTTTTTCAATACTTGGCATAAAAAAATAATGAGATATTTAATACTCTACATATCGCCCAGCCCTAATTCACATTCAAGTTCCCACTCCACAAGACAAATAATATAGTGTTGTGGTAAAGCAGCATTTGGCAAAAGGACTTTGTACATAAAAGATGACATTGAAAACACAAAAAGGGCTCCCAACGTAAAACACAACTCATCTTTGATAATCATCCAATCAAATATTGCCTGAGGTTAAAGATATTTGGGGTACAACCCTTAAGTAACCATATAAAGACCAATAAACATTATATTGTCTTCAGTCTGAACTCAAAATTAGCCTATCCTCTTCAAAGATACCATTAAATCTACGTAACCTGTAATCTAGCCATTAGGAACATCCCTACCAGTGTTATGAATTTAAATGGCATTTATATTATTTCCAGTTAGTGTAGGGCAAGCAGACATTTATTTTGTCCCTTTTCTGTGTCCTGTTCACAGAGTAATGAGTGCAGTCACTTCTTCCAGTTAAAGAACGTTTCCTTCTGCGGATATCATCCCAAAAACAGCAAGTAAGTAAAAGTTGGAAAGTTAAAGCAGGGACCAAGTCATATTTTCCAAACTTTCTAACTAGAATAAAAGACACTGTAAGAAACTGTCGTGTTTTTACCCTCTGCTAGTGCTCATCTGCAGTGACCAAACATTAATTTACCACAAGGTGTTGCTAGAATTTAACAAACATACCAGACCTCAAACACAGACTGGACCTTGAAGCCTTCTGATCAAAAGTGAAACAGCATGTTATTGTTAGTACATGACAGAAATAACTAAGTATTCCCAAAAATAAAGGTGATGACAACACTGAATCCCCACTTTGAAGAGTTTCATCTGTATTCCCTGTCTTCCTTGCAGGTATTTTGGTTTCATTACGAAACACCCGGCAGACCAGAGATTTGCGTGCCACGTGTTTGTGTCTGAAGACTCCACCAAACCGCTTGCAGAGTCAGTAGGGTGAGTTGGACTTTCTATGCATTAACTCTTAGATAATATCTCGCTTAGATATTTTAATCCGGGTAAAGCAAAATTTAAGATGTGTAATAAGTTTGTCACATCACAGAAAAAATGATTTCTTAACCACCCAGCCAATTTGAATGATTAAAAAAAAATAGTAGAGAAAATATAAGCTGCATTCACTGCTCTGAAACACTGGTGGTGTGTCAGCTGAAGGAGCTGAGTGAAGATCAACCAGCTGCGTCGTGGCAGACTGTGTAGCACAAAGCACACATACACCCCCAAGCCAGAACAAACATCTATGCAGCTACATACTCCTGTTAGCAGCTAGGCATAATGACATATATGACCTGCGAGCCTGAGAAAGAGCTGCAGTGATAGGCTCTTGTTGGCGGCTAACCCTGTATCACACACAGCCTTTAGTAGCACAGCACCAAAGAACAAATGTCGCTTCCATGACGACAGGCTCTTGCTACCAGCTAACCCAGTAGCACAGTAACATGAACTACCCCCAAGCCAAAAAACAAGCTACTGCGCCACAACATAGTCTCAGCAAAAAGTATTTGAGTCAATAATAACATTCCTGCTGGTTTTAATAATGTAAGTAGACAAAAGCGCAGTCAGCAATACTGACATGTATACACACGTAGGTATACATACATGCATGTATGCATACAAACACACATACATAGACACACACACACACACACACACACACACACATATATATAATTAATACATTGAAAAAAAAGACAAAACAAAAAGAATACCAGAAACACATTTGGATGAATGAGCAAATACTGAGGTGTGTCTGTGCTTTGTGTGATTGTGTTTCCATTTGTATGTCTCTCTTTAATGTGTTTGGAATAGATGTGTGTGTACTTATCTCTGTCCCTGCATATATGTGACCGAACATGAATGTTGTATGGATTTGTTGTGGCATTAGCTCACAATGTGTATTTTTAAGTGAGTTCTCAAACTGACTGAAGTTCATGTCTTTGTTTTTTTTTTTTCAGGAAAGCCTTCCAGTTGTATTATAAAGAGTTTGTGGAGTTCTCGTGCCCGACAGAGGACATCTACCTGGAATAGCCCTGCCCTGCCTTCAACCACAGCCCTGTACAGTACACTGTATCATAACATGATGTTGCATGAAGGACATATCTAAAATATAAAAAAAAAAAAGAATAAAAATTTAACACATCTGAAAAACAAGCAGGAAAAGAAGGATCACGTATTGGAACTCTGGTGAAACCTTTGTGCAGCAAGAGGAGATGAAAATGAGCCAAAGGAGGAGTGTCTTGAGGAAAGAAAATATGCAAAATGGAGTCAGTGATGAGGGGGCGACCGCGGGCTGTCGATGGAAAGCACAAACATTTTATCACCGCAGCCTTGGCAGCATTAGTTAGCCTGTAGCATCATCTCAGCAGGTGCAACACTGAAAGCCCAGGAGCCAAACTGGACTGCACCAGCTTGTTTTTGCACTTGACAAAAAGAAAACAGCAGCCGAGATTTGGAAAATCTTACACATGATGAGTTTGCTTGGACTTTAAATATTTAGGGTCAGAGCACGAGGGAGGCGTATATTTACTAAATAACATCCTTACATGTAAATGTACACTAAGTGAAACAAATCCATGTAGGAACAGTGACCTTTGTCCTTTTAGCACACCAGGTATGAAGGTGATATCCACGATATTTAGTGGCAACAAGAAAAAAACGCACCCGACATCACTGTTCGAAAACCAGCTCTAAGTGATGTTCTTTGCATTTTTGGGCTCCAATTTCGATGTTTAGTGTTAAAGAGGCAAACCTTGTCAAATTTTCAATTTCATCAGCTGTTTGACAGCAGCATGTAGCCATCTAGAACATCAATGAAAAAAAACTACGTGTTGGTATAGATAAATTGCCACAGAGAGGACTCATTCATCGAGCATTTTGCTATGAAGCAGCAGTCACTCGATTGAAATAAAAAACGACCAATCAGCACCACAGGCGGGACTTAAGCCGTTCTAAAGCAGTACGCCAAAACCAACAAGAAGTAATAACAACAATGGCAACAGCTATAGACGAGACATGCTGCTATCAAGGCTGTTCTAATTCAATATGTCAACATCACCAGACATCGTAGCACCTTTTTCTCATTCATTAAACCTTAGCGAAAGCAGAATGGCGGCAAGGCTGAACATCAATGCAGACTTTAGATGATGTTAGATTATGTTTGTCTCTAGTGATTGGGTAGGAAAAACGGCATCCCACAGAAATTGCTTGGAGTTGAAGCAATGTCAGACTGAAGATGGAAAAAGACTGTAACAAGTTGACAAATCTGTCTGATATCAAGCAAATCTGTAAGGCGCTCTACACATGATCTGCGGTATGAGCTCTGCTCTCTGCAAAGTGCGGCTCAGATGAGTGTAGTATAGACTTGTGTTGCCATTTGTGAACGTGTGCAATAGAGCGCCCCACTAATGACTCCTAAAACTCAGAAATCGGTATCATTTCAACACCTCCGGTTCCCTCCTCTTGAAGTCAGTGGGTTCTTTTGAAGGAGTTTTTGGTTAGATGCCTGAAATAAGGTCTGTGGTTAACACAAGCTTAAGAGACTTTTACGTTTTGTTCTACGCCATAAAACTTGTCAATAAGTGCCCCATTTGTGAACTTGGAAACTTTTAAGTGTCTTAAAAGGCAGTTGCTAACAAGTGGCTACATGAGACTACAGAACATCATCGCATCCCACCGAACATGGCTGTACAGCCATTTTGAGGTTGCAGTGTCAAATCATGAAACCGTAGCGTTATTCCTTTTTCTTTCTCTACTTTTACTTTTTAGTCCTCAAAAATCCTAAAAGTGGTGATTTGAAGATTATCTTGCTGAACGAAACATGTAAGTATCACAAACATTTGTTTGCCACAGAGCTTGTTTTCTGCAGTAATCCAAAATCCGATGGAAAAATCCCTGAGGCTATTCAAGGAGGGAACCAGGCAAAGCTAACTTCCACACTGACCTACAGAGAAACGTCATCCCTGGGGCACGCTATAGCAAAATCTTTGTATGTCAGTTTTAGAGCCTGAATAGAGCTGAAACCATAAGTCAAATTCTCAATCAGGTGATCTACAGAAAATTAGTTTGTCATTATTTTGATAGTCAGGTAATCATCTAAATAATTGTTGGGCTAAAATTTAATGTGCTTTAGCTTCTTAAATGCAAGTAGTTATTTTCTCTGCTTTAAAACCAAAAATCTTTGGATTTTGTTTGGACCAACTTGTTTGAATATGTCAATTTGGGCTTTGAGAAATTGTGCTGGGCATTTTTTACTTTGAAAACTTAGGAAACTAATGATTCACCAATACAGAAAACGATTATTAGTTACACCCTTAGACCCAGTGATTAAGAAAGGGTTGGGTGCATGAAACATCAAACTGAAGGCATAACCAATTAGTGTTGTAGAACGCCCAAGATAACAAAGCTTCAAGGTCGGCTTTCTTTACTTTCTCCATTGGAAAACAATTAAGCAAAATTAAATAATTCTCTGCCGCAGATCAAGTGTTTAATTGTAGCATCACCATTATTCATTAACAGTTAAACAGGGAAGAGAAAATATATAGAGACAGATTTCTACATCCAGATGACAATGCTGGCAGATCTGTTGTTTTTTTGTAGGTTTAACTGAAGTTCAGGAAGACAAAGCAAGGTAGACGAAATATTCTTAACACTGAATCACAAACATCTCCTGAAATGCACTCAGCATCACTTGTCCGCAATAAAAGAAAAAGAGTGTGAGGGTGTATAAGTGTGTATATTTTAAAACTTTTTAGCAGCTTCTGCTGCTACTATAGTGCTAAGCGAAACAGGCCCGACAGTTCGCCCAATAAAGCCTTTAGTCCTAAATTATTAGTCTAATGCCAGAGACACTGCGCTTCTTTACTGTGTGCTCGAACTAGGTGTAAAGTCAGCTACAAAGATTAAATACCAATAGAAAAAAAAAAACAAACATCAGGCTAAGGTGGTGGTTCAAGACAAGGTCTGACATAAAGAATTCCTTCGTGTGGTGTTCTAGAAACTTGCTCCTCATAGTTTCCACATCAGAAATATGAAATGCTCTCAGTGTGACGGTGATAAGATACTAAGGCTGATCCTCGCTACAGCAGGTACAGGTGCTGACAAGGGAGCAAAAGCAAAACTCTGGTGTCTTCATATCTTCACAAGTAGTGCCTCTTTTTCATCAGATCATTGTGACCTTCCTCAGTGACCACTATCATATTTTAAGGGATTGCCATTGAGTGTGTGTTGAGTTTATTTTGAATGCAAATGGTGATAAAGGAGTATGTTTGATGTGACTTTTTTCCACTGCATTAAATGTGCTGTGCTGTACCTGTGCTGTCAAAGGTCATATTTTAAAGAAGCGAACAGAGCCTTTATGTCTGTTACCAGAGTAAAAAGAAAAAAAACACACAAGACAGAAAGATTCACCAAAACCAGGACAATTCTCTGATTAATGGCATGTAGGAGGTAACCATGCACAAGTCTATGGGCCCAACAAATATATGTTTATTTTCATTGTCTTCTAATACATCTATGTATTTAGTTCCTTTAGAATATTTCACAGCTGGAAAGATGGTCCCTTCATAATGCAAATACTTTGAAATTCTTGCTGCGTGACCAGAGAAAACCAAGAAAAAGGGCTGTCGCTTTTGTGTTGGCTCATTAGGTGGAAAACCTACAACTACCAGAATGCACTGCGCAATAATGGCCCAATACACACTCTCACCAGTGGGTGATGTAATGTGAATTTGTCTGTTTTGACCATAGACTGTACGACCGACATTTTTCTATTCTCTTATGTCCCAATGCAGAAGTAATGTAAAGTATCTGTAGTTTGAGCAAAAGCCCCAAAGTCAGCAAAAATAAGATAACAGATGAGCAGGAAGACCTAGGGAAGGGAAATTATGGTTTGAATGTAAAAATAAAAAATGCTAAATTCATCACTCAAAAATAATAAAGGCCATGCATTATGAATGCTTTATCAATCAGCCTGGGCAATGTTACCTGGTCTAAGCAATGTCAAATGTTCTACATAGTTTTGAAACAAATATGTTAAATGCCAATAAATCCATCCTGACACAAATATGTGACTTCTACACAAACTTTTGTGGAGTTGAAACAATTATAGGAATAATCAGTCGGGCTGTTAACAGAAAGATTATTGGCAGCTGTCAAGCATTCTGAAAACATCAGCAGTTCCAGCCTCCCAATTGAGCTAAAAAAACAGCCAAAATCAATCTTCGGATGTAAACATAACTGTCAATAAGATATTGTCTGAACAAGGAGGAAAAGTCACTTTTTTCATTTACTAACCCAGGTACAGCACAGGTACAGCACAGTTGTTCTGCAGTGAAAAACAAACAGAAAGGGTGCTTCCTGCATTACTTACCACTAACATTAATTTGTAACAGACTATTTTATGTGATCTATATTTAACAGAAAATTAAATATCTGCAAAAGAAAGATTAAAATTAATAAATCAAGGATGTGGAAAATGTCAATTCAGCCATCTCACCAGTCCCCACTATTTGTTCCCCACAACAAAAAAAACAACTAAAAATTTGGATAAATTAAACGAGTTGTCTGCTGTTACAGATCAAAGCCATCGTGTTCACATCAAGAGATCAACACTGACTTTTATATGAGTTCCCTTCTCAAGAGCCGATCAGGCAGACAGAAGAAAACGTACTGTAGTGGGGGCTATACAAAGGGTGTATAGACATGCCATATATAAATAAATAATTTAATATCTGTAATTATAAATATTACGTTGTACTGATTCAACATGTAGTATGTGAAATTTCTCTTTATTTTGGAATTTTTTTAGGTGTGAATTATTCTTTATTTAAAAATTTTAATGCAGAACTCATGGTGTCCTGTCATTATTACGTTTGGCATCACTTGCATACACACAAACTCATTTGTATCACTTTGCTTGTGGATTCCTTGTGTTGATGATCAATGGATGATCTGCTGCTGCTGGCTAACTCATCTATAATGATGTTATGGAATCCCTTCATTTCTGAAATTAAGTCGGTGAGTAAAATGTACAGTCATAGCTGACTTGCTGACCAATGAAGCGACTCATGGATGAAGCTATGTTTTCACAGTTTGTAATTAGATATGTTGTTTTCCTTTTGTAGTTCTGAAAATGTATAAATGAGTACGAGAGGCTGAGGAAGTAACTACAAGCACTCCAAGTAGATTTGGTTTATCAAATCTGTTAGTAAAGCAACACATTAAAAAGTGCATAAAACAAGCACAACAAATACTAAAATAAATGGACTGCACTTGTATAGCAGTTTTCTAGTCTTGCAACCGCTCAAAGCTCTTTTACACTTCATGTCGTATTCACCCATTCACACGCACACTCACTGGAGGTCAAGAGTACCGGGCACCACCTGCTACTCAATAACCATTCACACGCACTCACACAGCAATGGCGTAGCATCGGGAGCAATTTGGGGTTCAGTATTTTGCAAGAATATGTTGACAGGAGAAGCCAAAGAACGAACAACCAACCCTCCAATTAGTCAATGACCTGCTCTACCTCTGAGCCGCAGCCGCACAAAGTAGGTTGGACCACCGTGTTTGGTCATATACTTTATATTTAAACATTACTGTTACAACCAGAAATGAAAAAAGAAATGAACAAGACTGTCAATTTGACACATCTATGCAGTTTAAGTACTATTTGTCTACCCAGATGTGATTGTTGTTCTTGGTGCAACATCACTGTGATTCAATCTATACAAAAACCTGCTAGTAGCATAAAATCTGTGAATGAAATGAAATATTGAAATATAATGTGGGAAATAGACTGCTAAATATCTGATTCTCTTAAAATTATGAATCACACACAAGCACGCCGGGCTGGGAATAACATCACATTATCTTCATCAATCACTAATAACATTATGGAAGAGTTGGGGCAACAGGACGTTATACGTGTATGAAAAAGTGTGACACTGCTTAAAACAATAATTTAATCTAAAACCTTGATAAAGTTTTAAAAAAATATACTATCCTTGAAAGAATCAAAATACAGGGAAACACACAGTCAAAACTTTCAGTTTATTTTAATGTGGTTGTCTCTGCTGAAAAGATAAGCTTCATTTATTCACTTCAGGATCTGCTGTGTTTCTCTTAGTAGTATTCATCCTCAAGGTTTGGTTGATAAGGGTTTTCAGTGTCAGGTGACAGCAGAGGAGGGGGGAAGGGCCTCTCACCATAATCTGCAGCAACACAAATACAATCAGGTGTATGGAAAGGATCCAATTAATATTTTAACCACATTCATTGTCCTCTATGTTTTATCAGTGTTCCTGTTGTTCAGTGTTTGTTTTGGACACAGAACACTTGGAACCTTGTTTGCCAAGGCACCGGGACATGTAATTAGGGATAACAAATTGCTAAGCAACTTGGATAAACAAATATGAGCTTTCTTACCGTCAGTAACGCTATCGTGGAGTTTGTGATGGCTGGGGTCAAAGAGCAACTTTAACTCTGCTGTACCTTCATCTGCTCTGCTAGAAAACACAACACCAGATGAAAACAGAGTGACAGTAATATTTTCACACACTGTAGGACTCAGTGTGTTTACATGCACATAATAAGGTATTTACAATACACAAGAAATTACCACAGTTACAATACTTCCACAGGAACTGCTCCCGGTGCTGCTCCATCATAAAAGCCCCCCTCCAGCCAGTGTTACTTCCTGTTTAAAGTTTTACTACTTTTTATAGTGCAGCAGGGTTGATAGGGTTTTTTTTATTGGCCAATACATTTATACATCAAAAAGTCTACGCGATTTTTCCATTGGTTTTTGGATTATTGGCAAAAGTAAGCTCTGTGGAAAACAAAACTTTTCCAATACTTGGATGTATTGTAAAAATCTAAAACAAATGAACGGCCTTTTAATGTTTTTAAAGTATAAATGCAATCACCAGAAGTAAAAACCTAGCTTTAGACTATCAACAAACTATACGGTTGCATGACTTAACGTTGCCACTACAGCAAGGCTGGAAAGTGGCGTTCAGCACTCTGAAGTCCCATTTAGCCACTTGTTAGCATCTGCCTTTTTTTATGACACCTAAAGGCTTCACAATTTACAAGTGGGGTATTTAGGCCCCATGTCCACCAAAGTATTTTTCCCCACCTGAAAATGCTAGGCACTACTCAGAAAACACCAAGCTGGGAGCGTCTCTTAAACCCCTTTCCCAACAAAATGAGCACAGGCACATGGGTTTTTCAAACACGGGTAAGCCCCTGAAAACAGGCTATAGACTGCTTTCCTATGACCAGTACAGCCGAGTACATGGCTCTGCAGCAAACGAGTATGAGTACGTGTGGGTTGGCTTGGTGTGTCTGACGTCACGGAAAGGCTGGACAACAAGTAAACAATAGACAGCTGCATGGCCAGAGATGTGTGAAAACTTAAGGTGGTTACTTTTAACATATCTTACTTAATCAGTCTCTCTCAAACTCCGTGCAGACTAACTTGGATCGATGTTTGAGCTCTGCGTTGGTGGAGACAGATGGTAATTGGTGGCACAGTATCATTGGATCTTGCCGGTTAAGGAGCTGAAATTAGCTCGTTCAGAGGCATAAAATACCAGTGTCTGCTGCAGAGTCACTTGACCGTGTGTGAATGCCAACTGTAAACTTTCCCATTGCATTAAAAAGCGTGATGTTAGCAGGTGTTAGCGTTTTTTGTGCAGTGGGAATGAGGCTTTATATATCCAGGGCTGGCAAAAGGTTTGGATTTGCTATACAAATATAGTGTTTCCCATTAATAACCAAGACTATGGTGGCCACCATAGTCCAATTTGTCCCATCTCAATGTTTCAATGTAGCTGGACTGTTAATCAAGAGTGTTATTAAAACACTGTTGTATTATTTATAGTACAGTAGAGACTTAAAGGAGTAGCAGAACGTCAGGCATTAAAAGTCCTAAATCTCTTTCACATACAAAAATCTGCTAATACATCCTCTCATCTATCGATCTGATCAGCTGTGAACAAATCAACACAACAAATCCACCTCAAGAGTGACATTCAGAGACCTGCAAAAACGTTGGTTATTAGAGTGAGACCACAGATTAGCGGCATCTAATGAAGAACCTATTCGAAGAATAAACTGGCCACTGACGAGGAAAACGAGAATGCTGAAATGTTGATTGATGTCCGGGTTCTAGGACTTATTCCTGCACCACTCTATCTGTGTGAGACTTTGTGATGCATTCAGTCTTTTTGTGGAAATCTGTTTATCTGGTGTGGCTCCTATCAGTTGAAGAGTGACTTATGTTTGCAGAGGGCCATTAAGTGTATAACATCAGTGTAACATGGGTGGTGGAATGTGTGCAGAAAGGTCCACAAACACAAAGATAACGAAGAGAGCTTGAGTGTGCTTACAGATCCTGTCTGACGGCATCCTGAACAAAACATCTTTTTATTATGTCCAGCCCATTGTACACTTTTGTAATAATTACGCTTCAGAATCAGCATCTTGATACTATATTTCAACTCCTGAAAAATTTGAGCAAAAAAGTGTTTCTTTTTTTTTTTATAGTCATAGTCTCTGTATTTCCTGAAATCCTATTCTCATAAAGCCCTTTTAAATGTAAACTAAATACTTATTTTAGTTTATTTTAGAATGGATTTTTCCAACAATACACAATTTGTGTGTAAAAATGTCTTTTTCTGCTCAAAAATTAGCCTGTATGTGTCTGCTTGGACTGGAGTGTTTTACACAAATTCCCTGGCCCCTCCCAAACCCTGACATAACAGATAAAAGTCCAGGATTTATTTTGTATTTGGAAACCTCACCATAAACTGTCACAGCTGCTGCCCCAAGTGTTAAAAGCAGAACACTGGCTAACAAAAGCCCTACTTTTTGCCTCTTACACATAGCTGCTGATAGCATCACCAAGCCAGATAAGCACTGTAAATTATGTCTCCGCAATGGCAGTAAACACAATACACAGGCCACTGATAAGTGATGTGAGCTTTCCAAGATATTGAGGGCCTTCAAACACTAATAACCCTGTCCCAGGTAAAACACCTGAATCAACACAGTGACTCTCTCAATGGGGATATTAATATCTAATATGCTTCTAGTGACTGATATAGCTCAACTGCCACTCTTCCAGCAGAAAAACCAAGTCTAGCAGTAGCCTTCCTTCCTCCTTCGTCTTTTTAAGATCCAACAAGTTTTACCTCAGGTCGGACTCATTAGCTCCGGCTATCAGCTCTACATCCATGCTACACAGTCAGTCAATAAGGTGGTGAGAAAAACCTTGCGTCCCATAAAATGAGCACAGCCAACAGGTTCTCATCCTAAGTCGTCACATATTGCCGCTCTGCAGTAGACTTCTGCGTCTACATATTGAGATTTGAGTACTATTCCGCATCTGCTGGTTATGTTACAGGATGCCGCTGACATAATGTCAACAAATGCACATGGGGGATGCTGCTGTACATGGTTGTGTGTTTATACAACGGGAACACATGGCAACCAACGTTGGTAAAAAAGGCCATGTACAAAGGCTATGTCCCTGCCACAGCGGCCGCGGGTTCAATGCCACCCCACAGCCCTTTGCTAAATGTCAGAGCCTCTCTCTCCTCCTTGCACACTACAGCTTTCGTCAGATACAAAAGAAATAATTTAAAAAAAAAAACAATATGTTGGCAAAGATGGTTAGGTTTAGACAACAAGGGTATGGATGATTAGGATTAGGGGAAGGAGGAACATGGTAAGGTGTTGAAAAAAAACATCACATTTGGACGGGAAGTGAACACTGGACTCACATGACTGGACTGGACACCGGACTTGCATGAAAAGTCCGGGGTTTGTTGGATCCATCCACCTCCCCTCGCCAGTCCTACAGGTGCCCTTGCGCTACTTTATATTACGTTGTTACCATCAGTGTTTCAACCTGACGCCGTCCTGACGTGCTTCATGTGCACACGACAGGTTCAATCCAGCCAAGTTCTCAAGTAGAGCTGCACGTGTACGTATCATGTGGATGCGACCGGTGCCGTCTGGCCATCTGCCGGTGCATAATTACACCATGACTGGTTTTATCTGGATGTGTTCTCAGCTGAAGCCGTCCAGTGGCATTTTATGCACAGGTGTAAAGTGCCTTTTGGTGTTGCATACCTGCACCAAAAGCACTGTCAATGCAGCGCTATTTTACGAGTCCGGAATGAGAACAGGCTGGCACAGCAGAAACGTCAGATAGGTCAGACCACTGTGTTTAACTAAAAATCTGTAAATGTTATAGTTACGGCTGGAAATGAAAACAGAAATCAACAAGTTTGCTACCTTTACATTTCTGCACAACAGAAATAAACTGTCTGTTGTCAAACTGGAGTTGACTGTTGTTGTATGATATTCTTATAATAATACTTCTGCCTCAATAACAGCAACCTTTTCCCTCCTCAACTGAAATGTCAATACAAACAAAAGTTAGTCGTCTACTGATTCTCCAACAGAAAGAAGTAAGGAGTAAAGCACAAATAAAAACCTACCTGCTCAGCAAAGGTGCAAAATGACCTCCACCAAACACAACAGAGAAAAGGAGGAGAGCGATGACCGATTTACTGATCTTCATCATCTTTTATAAGGAACTGTAAACAGGATGCCTTGAGTGAACTACAGCATAAAGCCACAAGAAAAGTCTGATTCTTAATGTTCCTTAAATAATAACACAATGACACATTTGGAATGTTTCCATTTAACCCTGTGAGTGTTTATGTAATCTCACTTCCACATGATCACACTAGCAAGAGAAGACACATGAAAGGTGTGCTGTGACTTTGGAGAGGTCTGTGTCTGCGCTTCCATCAACCTACACCCATTAAATTGTGGCTTTTGCACTCTATATTGTTTAAAAGCCACTGCCAGTACTGAAATGTGGCGAAAAGCATGCAACACCTCAAGTATAAAGAACAATTTTATTGTGAAACCAAGTGGTTTCACTGTCTGATGAAGCAGATGGTGCATCAGGATGTTTGTTTACAAAGTTCAAATGGATATTTTCAGACGGAGGGTGAATACAGTTGCTGCAGCGAAGGACAATATAACAGCAAGTCTAGTATATTGCTGGGCCGTGTATGAAACACTAGAGGGCTTTTAATTTGAAACAACGGCTTATAATTTGAAACAGAAAGTGGCCGGCAGTCACCCAGTTACATACTCCAGCCTTTGCCTTGACTTTAGCTTGTAGGGCTAGCCCCTAGCACCGATAACAGACATGGGCGATATCACTGTATTACGGTATACCAGGTTATGTAGCTGAAAGACACAATGACACCTAGTGGTGGAGGAAGAAACTACAGGACTGTAAACAGCCAGCAAGCAGAGAGGGAGACTGTGGGGAGTAACAGCATGTTTTTTACATCTAACTTAGTGAATTGAGGATTTATATTCGAACAGTGTACTTACTAGATTACTAGCAACAGTATCCAAGATAGTTTGGATGAGTTTTATTCTGTGTGTGTCCAGTTTGAATGAAGTGTGTGTTATGATGGGTCAATGTGGACATTAAACCTCATCAGTCTTCTGTGACAAAGAGAAAGTTGATTTCAAAAGCTGTACAGTTGTATTTTTCTTTTTAATAAGGAAAGTAAGAGTGAGAATATTAATTTATTTTTTATTTTTTTAGCATTTTGTGGATTTCTAGTGCGAATTTATTCGTCTGAAAAGCATAAAATAAGCAGTGCACTCTCCATCCTGCACCTATTTTTCCACTGCAGTTTACCCTGAGCTGTTTTAGTTGATAACATAACTGCTTATCAACACAAGTGAGACATAAGGACTTCTTAGAAAAAAATAGTATTACTTGAAATGACAAGGCACATGATGAATATATAATTATATATAAATAAATCCCTAACAGCTGATTAAGCTCCTGCTTTACTGATTATGGAGGAAGGTCAGTTACTTCCTCCTTGAATTACAGCTAACTGTAAGGCAACATTTCTAGTGAAGACTTCCTCATCAATACGTGGTTTTTACTTAAATCATGCCGTTGAAAGACAAAACCTGTACGGCACATTTATCATTCCCTAGGCTTGCTGGAGGACAAAAAAAATAGCCTGTCCAAACTGAGCCGTCCCCTGTTTGACCCCTCCCTGATAACATCACACCTTACACACAGAAGGAAATCCCTGCAGCCGTAAGACCAATTTGACCATTTTGAAATAAGTTTCCAGAGGAAAAATAGTCCTGTGAATGATCTGGGCATGTTGTGGACTTCAACCTGGTAACGACAACAACTACCGCTATAACAAGGGGTAAGTCATCAGCGATGTTTCTGTCATGAAACCTGTGGCTGACTTTTTGACTGTTTAAAAAAAGGTTGCAGTTTTTTTTGTTTTTTTTTATTATTGTTGTTGTTTCTCCCTGTAATCAACACATTTTTACTTGACTGTAATAAATGTAAATTATTTTTCAACAATCTTTTTCACAAAATGAAATCAATTTAAAAAAAAGTTTATGGTTCATTTGGAATGAAACATTTTCTGGATGTCTGTCACTCCTAAAATCAGGAAATACTTGTTTTACTCACCGGCCTGTTAATAATTACACAAGATGGTAACATGTAACAAAACAGACTTTTTTAACAGTGTAAATGTTCAGCCATTGGAGAGGGCTATATCAAATACATTTTGATAATACTATTCAATTTATTAACATTTGTAGCTTTAATCTCCACAATTTGATGAGTTCTAGAATTCTGAAATGTATGCATGATATATTTTACAAACACAAAAATTATTGTTATGTAACCTCATATCTGTCAGTGTTGCCACAAAAATAAGCAATTACAACTTCTGAATGTCAATAATGTTGGGAGTAGTGAAACAGGTAGTGAACTTGAACACAGTCCTTGTGTGAGATTTATCAGTGTGTCATCACACTTAATCCTTTTGGCCGAGGAACAGTGGTGGGAGTCTGTTTTGTAACTGGTTTCACTGTAGTGTAAACTGAACATTGTTTTCTTTAAGGTGCCGTTTTATCCACCAGCAAAAAAATACCTTCACCTGCTGCAAGACTTTTGTTTGGTGGAAAATGAAGCGGCAGTTTTTCACAGCTGGGAGGTATCCTGTCTTTCATCTTCTATAGATCTCATTCTTTTATTGAGTGATGTAATTTTTACTAACTACTGAAAAAAAAAATGTATCTATGTACCCAATTCGCACACAGCATTACATAACTTTCACCATGTTCTATATTTAGCAGTCACTTTAGTCCTTCTCCTACACACAACGTGGACAAATATCTGCATGCTCAGTGTAAAATCAATCACAGTGTGTCATTTACAACCGTATATCACTTAGGCTGAACTTAGTTGTTCTCTTTTTTGTTTGCTCTTGCATTGTTAAAGTGGATTCAAGGAAAGGTGTGCTGGAATCTTCTGCTTTCTTTTGTTAGTCTTCAGCCTCACTTCCTTATATTTAAGGTGAGTGAATTATTGCCTTTGAAGACCTGGGAGCACATAAGAGTCAAATTATTCATTATTATTTCCAAAAGTCACTTAGAATGATATTTTTTCCAGTCTCACAATGGTCATTTTTCAATATTAGACATTTAGTGAGCTTCATGTCTGGTGAAATCCTGCCGGTGGCCAGTAACGGAAAACTGACACAGAGCATCAACTTAGACGACACACTTAACTTTGGGTAAGAGATGTGACTTGTGTCAATTTACCTAAAGGTCATATTGTAAAACAAAGCATTGCCCAACTGCCTTTACAAAGACATAACAAAAATAATAACTTCTGAGTCATCATAAAATGTCAACCTCATTTGCATCTTTGCCATATTCAAAATACAAACTTTGTGATGATGATTTTGATTTATAAGTAAGAACTTTGTGTTACCTGAAGTAGATAAATTAATAGATTATCTCTGAATTGACCTGAGAACTTTTGGATATTGTTTAAGTTAATTGTAATGTTTTGGTTGCCTAAAAAAGTCTTGTTCAGCATTTGGTTATACTAAAAGAATCTATAAGGACTCAGATGTTCAGTTTTTCTAATAAGTGCGCACACACTTACACAAGATAAAGAAGACTGGAAGTTTGCGAAGGTTTCTGCCAGTAAATCGGGGAGAAAATGGTTAACATTTGCTCGCCAACCTTCATTTATGTACAAACCCATTCTAGCTCCCCTCATTTTTGCAGAAAGCTCGATGAGGAAGACTGGGAAGCCCAGCAGTGTAGAATCCTGAAGGAGCTGCCAAGCTGGGTTTTGGTGAAGCACAGCGTAGCAGATCGGAAAAATGTGTATTGAGTCTTGAAATATCTTAAATTAAAATTTTTGAGGCCTTAAAATGTACAAAATTATGCAGTGTTAATTTCAGCACCAAACTGTTTAACTGTTTATTAGAAGACAAAACGGGTATTCTGAACAGAAACTAGCTCGGCAATAAGAGGCAACATAAGATCATATTAAACTCCACAGAGAATCAAAAATACTCTTTTTGGTATATTATATCAAATATCATTAAATTGAGAACATTTAAAATATAAAGCAAATATTATAGTAGTTTCATTATTAATATTATGATTGAAACTGCAAGAAAATACCTATTTTATTGAGCAGTTATGGTACAACATCTACGAATTTCTTTTGGCACTTAATATTTCATTAATTGCTCATGATTGAGGACATGATGTCAAGCTTTGTTTGCTTGTTTCTTTACCTCACCTGCACCACCCTGGCTTATTCTGTTGTATTTCTGTTGTTTTGTTTTGTGCAAATACACCTTAAACTTAAAAATCTTGTCCTCATAAAACTGTTTAACTGTTTACATCTTTCATCTCAGCACCAGACAGGAGGTTGAAACAAGAACATCCTGGAATGCTCCTATTATCTGGGAGGGGATGTTTGACCCCAGTCTGTACGACCGTAAGCACATCCAAAACAACTCATCTGTGGCCCTCACTGTGTTCGCTGTGGGAAGGTACTTATTTAACACTAGAAGTGTTGGTAGCACTTTATCAAAGGACTTCATATAAAAAATGCCTTTTTCCAAACTTGGTAGAGATCAAGAAACCCTGAATCTACCTGAGCAAGACACCAGGGTTTCCCACAGCCTAAGACAAGTTTGATTTAAGTCTTTGTAGGAGCCGCATTTACGCTACCGTCTTCATGATGACACTCAAAATGAAATTTAACACCAATTTTATAATAACCAAATAGAAGAAAAACATAAGATGAACCAAGATCAATATGTTGGGTAATAAAAATTGGAGCAAATGTTTACGACAAAATAAAAACTTTTTTGTCTGGTGGCAGAGATAGGGACAAACAGAGCTAGCAAACAGGTGATGTTTGTTGCCGAATGTTCTTGGTAATTTCAAATATCTTACTCTGCATATGTGGGATTACACTGTGCAATCTTTGGTGTTTAAAACAAATAAATAAATAATATTAGATTTTATGCAATGTAAAAAAAAGAATCATCAAATCCTATTTCCTATGTATCTTTAAGACTTTTGAAAGATTGATTTAAGAGATTTTAGTACCAATTAAGGCTTTATTTTTGGTTAATTAATTCAATGTATTTAAAGACTTCTAAGGATCTGCAGGAACCCTGGATACAGTAAAGTTATTTACACTATGTCCCAAGAGCAAACAAATGTTTGACTAAAACGCCACATCGTATTCCATCTGTCCACACTGGATCAATAAATGGGTAACTATCATGTCATGTAAACAAACCACCTATCAACTCAGGTCTCAGAGTAAACACTGAAAAGTTGGGTGAGAACTTACTTCCTTGTTATTCATATTCACAACAATACTACTGTGGGCACTTTATAGATACTATTGTTTTAACTATCATGCTACATCATACCAGTATCTTCACTTTTTAAAACAAGGTAGCTTGCTAGCAAGCTCTGCTGCTCTGCATTACCAGAAACATTCATCAGTTAGGACAGTCCAATAGAAAGCAAAACAGTAGAACTGATTTAGAAACTCACTTGTGTTGCATCTAGTTAGGACACGGTGTTATAGCTGAATATCAAACTATGGCACAGTTTGAAAAGAGAATAATATTTAAGACAAACTTGATGACACAATATATTTTCCACAATAGCAGTCAGGGAGAAATGCTTGTTTATTACCTTGCACTTCACTCTCCCTTCAGTTGTGTTGACATGGCTCCACCAGCCCATAAGTCCTTCCTCTTGTTTCCTATTTTTCACATCAAAGTTAGCAACCACATTGTTAAATACCTGCACTTCTCTGTGAGGCATCATGCAAATGTACCATGTATGACAGCAGACATCACATATAGGATTAGAAGGATGGGGGACAACTAAGCTTGGGTCTAGACTCAAAGCAATGACACCAGTGTTAAAACAGTCTAAAAGGTCAGCAGATGTGAATGTGTATGATAGATGTTTCAAATAATAAAATGAAAAAAAATAATAGTTTGGTATTTTGTACTGTTTTTCTCATCATCTAAGTGGGTTATGAGCAACAGCACTTGTTTGTCTCTTTGTCTCTTCCCAAGGTACCTTGATGCCTACCTCAACACTTTCCTTACCTCTGCAGAACAGCATTTTATGTTGGGATTACAAGTGACGTATTACGTGTTTACGGATCTACCAGAAAAGGTACCAAAGATCAAGCTTGGTCCTCACCGGAGCCTGAGGGTTATCCAGGTGGAAAAGCACTCCAGATGGCAGGACATCTCCATGATGCGCATGAAAACGATATCAGATGCCATAGAATCAGAGATTCGTCACCATTGCAATTATATCTTCTGCTTTGACGTGGATCAGGAGTTTAAGGGAAGATTTGGCTCAGAGGCTCTGGGGGATTCTGTGGCTCTGCTACACGCATGGTTTTATAAACTTCCAAAGTACCAATTTACCTATGACAGAAACCCCAAATCCAAAGCCTACATGGAAACTGGCGATTATTACTACCACGCTGCACTCTTTGGAGGCTTGCTGGAAAATGTGAAGGATTTGGCAGATCACTGCTTTCTGGGTATCATGGAGGACAAAGAAAACAATGTGGAGGCTCGGTGGCATGATGAGAGTCATCTGAACAAGTACTTTTGGCTTCACAAGCCAAGCAGGCTGCTCTCCCCTGAGTACTGCTGGGACGGGGTGATTGCTGAGAATAGTGACATACATGTCACTCGCCTAGTTTGGGCACCAAAACATTATGACAAACTTCGTACTAAGTAGAGCGGCTAGAAGATCAACAAAATTGGACTAACTTTGTGAGAAAAGTGTAAGCATGTTTACTATAGGCTTCATTTTGGACTCCTACCTTGAAAGATGGGGCAGTGGATAACATTTCTTTGTGAAAATAAAACTCAGATAAATGTTAATGGTTGTTTTTGTGTTCAAGAGTGTCTTAGAAGGACTGCACTTACAAAACTTATGTAAAATTAATATTACTTACAATTTTAAGATTCAGTAAATATTTTTATAAAGCAAATTTTCCAAGATAATTCTGACTAGCAATTCATTTTTTCCTCTCTTTTTTGTTTTGAGGAAGTTTTGAAAAATATATTGAACAATTTGGTGCCTCACATTTGTATATATGTTATGTTCTCAGTAATACTGCTGTCTCCTAGGGTTACACAGTTATTTAAATATTACTATCACAATTTTGGCTTGCGACAGTTAAATGAACATGATCAACTGCAAAATTGACAAAATGTTTGCTGTGCTAATTGAAAACTCTGCTGCAAATCAAATCAAGTGCTTCCTAAAACAACAGCCAGCCTCCACTTTCGAAAAGCTGTCCGCAATGCATGCACGCTGCAGCAGCAGCAGCCTGTGATAATGTTTCCTAAATGCTGCGACTGCAGATGGCGAAACGGATACCATCAGTCAGCAACCCTCATCATACATTGTTTGGATGTATTTTTCTATTTAGAAGATAATCAATCATGCAAAGAGTGCACGAGACTTGTGTCTGTGCTGCAAAGCAGCGCAACTAACTTGTTAAACCATCTCAAAAAACCTTTCTGCAGTACAATCAATGAATGAAGGCCAGATGATTCACAATGCTAATATTATTTCAGAATCCCTGTCCTTGTCTGTGTCACCACAGACATCCATCATTGCTTTGAGGAGATACACTGAATTCAGGTG
Source organism: Plectropomus leopardus (assembly GCF_008729295.1). Classification (NCBI taxonomy): domain Eukaryota; kingdom Metazoa; phylum Chordata; class Actinopteri; order Perciformes; family Serranidae; genus Plectropomus; species Plectropomus leopardus. Next base: position 5,528,066 of record NC_056463.1, read on the forward strand.
CGAATTAACATTGTTTGACATCCTATTTTGATGCAAAGATAAGTACATTTGCAACAATGTCATACAAACCGAAATCAATGCTCTGAAATAAAAATAATTTGTCCCCACAATTGATTAAAATTGATGATGATGATCTCCATATTGTTTAAAAATGAGTTATGTTCAGTTTGTGAGTTATGCCTTATCTGCCAATCTGTTTAGAGCTGCAGCTGTTGCAAGTGAAGGCTAACTTTTAGAGAGAACAGCTAAGTTCAACTTTTAATGTGCCTGACATGTTACTGTTCCATCTGTGCCCAGAGTGTGCTCTGTGCTTTGAGGGTGTGGCACAATGAAAAACTGAAAGATATATACAATTCAAAAGCTCTCCTAATGAACTATCGTTCTCCCCCAAAAAAAGGCAGAAAAACGGAGAACAAGCAAACTTCACATGGACAGGGCTCCCTATTGCTGTGATGCACCAGTGCTAACCACTGCACCACTGTGCTGCCTTCAATTTAAGCTATTCTATATTAATTTAATTATCTTTGGTCAACTTAGTCAAATTAGACTCCTTACATGAAGAAAAGACGAAAGCGTGCCAAAAGTAATGATCTAAACCTGCTGGCTATCTATCTATATGAATCTATCTATATGAATTGGGGAAATTGCAAAAGACTGAGCTTGAAATTTACAGTGTAGCTTTGTGGTGCACACAACATGATACTTCTATTCAATAACACAATTGGAGTGGAGCTGTCAGTCCTTGCCCTGAGGTCTATTTCTTTAAGAGGCAAAAATGTCCTCACACAATAACTCAGAGTTAGTAGTAGTAAATATAACATTTTTACTTATTCTATAGAATATCGTGCAAAGATGAGACATGGACATCTTCTGTACCAAGGATTTAGTTTTGTTAAAAATATAAATGCGTCAATGTCGCAAAACTTCCATTTTCTGTCTGATTATTATTATTATTATTATTATTATTATTATTATTATTATTATTATTATTATTTGAGTTAAATAACAGTCTAAACTCCAACAGTGCCCTTCACACCAGAGACAGATCAGCAAAGAAATGTTGTCATGGTTTATAAATCTGTTTGACAAGACATCTTTTTTTGTCATGGAACTCCAGAGGGCAGCTGAACGAGACAGAGAGTAGGCCTTAGTGAAAATTTAAGCAAAGGGGATGCAGAAAATTATCAGCAGAGAGAAAGCAGGCTGCTATCAATTGTTTTGTCCAGAGATGAAAACAGCCATGTTTTGGCTGAGAAGAAAGACACCATCACCACACAGAACATAAAAAGAGGAGTTCTAACATAAGCCCCTCACTGAGATCCCTGCTCAGACAATTAGGCAGAAGATGACCTTTTTTATATCACAGAGCCACAGACGGGGGATAGAGATGTGTGTATGTGTTGAGCATGACATGACTGGCTATGGTTAACAAGTACAAACAGCATCTCATCAGAGTTAGAGTATGATTGTGTGTGATGCGTGCATGGATGTCCCCTAGCATCTACAATACAATGGCATTTGGGAACCCTTAAAACAGAGACCTTTAAAATCGCTGCTGACCTCACACCACTACATGATGCATTACAGGTCATCATTTCTAATGCATCAGGTTAAAATATAACTTAAATTGCTTAACAGTCCTGCCGTTATGCAAAGTTTGTGATCTGTTCAACAACTGTTAAGTATTAACTCGTGGGGAAGTTGCCTCACTACGAACTGCATTTAATCAGTAACTGAATGATAAAGTTATGCCATAAACTTTTGCTGGTTTATGAATTTAATCTACCATTTCTTTAAATGACATTATTCACCTATGAAAGTCAAAATCTGTAATTAATGAAAAAAAGTGTACTCCACACCGAGGACGATCTCAGTACTTTGTGTTTGCTTTGAACAGCGCAGCATTTAAGGTTGATTCAGAGAGAGCAGGCTGTTAGGGCGGTGTGAAACTCTAAGGACTCTAAGGACTTTTGGACTCTTGATTACATCAAAATTATCAAGCCGCACAATGAAGACTTTTTCAAATGATCCCCCAGTTCGCTACACTGCACTGAAATTTGAAAAACAGTTGAAGCTGAAAGTTTTGGAAAGGTCAATTAAATGAATTATGAAACCAACCACTTCTTTTAGGAGCCGAGTTAGACAAGTCATCTACAGAGATGCGGTATTAAGCATCTGTCTTCACCAGAGGGTCCAGTGAAATGTGTTTTTTGTTGTTGTTGTTTTTTTAATTAAACATGGCTGAAAACACACATTAACAAAATTATCATTAACAAAATTAAATTGGCCATTTGACAAAAAAACTAATATTTATTTACAGTATACACTGATTACAACACTGAATGATAGGCATGGTGCACAGTAGCTCACCTGGTAGAAGGGGCGCCCTCTGCACAAAGGCTATGTCCTTTCCACAGCGCCCGCAGGTTCGACTCTCTGTCGCATATAATCCTCTCTGTCTTCTTTTTTCGTGCTGCCACTGTTCTATATAATAAGGGAAAAAGCCAAAAAAATTAAAACTTGGACTACTGCTATGTTTAATAAAAATATATTTTTTTAATTTAATTTCTCAGTCCCGTGGTGTTATATATTTGGATTAAAAGTTAGGATATTCAGGAATAAAAACTGAACTGAATATGCACTATGTTTCAGAAGATGTTCATGACGTCAAGGCATCAAAGCAAACCAAATACAACAATACACACAAGAGGCTAAAATAAGCTTGTGAAGCTGTTTGTGGGGCAAATGATTGCACAAGGCAATGAACCTTCACTGCATTGTTGAATTAACAGCTGGACAGCTACATATTGTAAACACAGTATTAAATTAAAACTTGGATGGATATTAAACACTCAGTAGTTAATAAGTGTTGGTTTACAGCACACTTTATTACATTCAAAGACAGATAGATCTGGGCCCATTGTCCCAACTTCTTATTATGGTCCTGCGGTTGATGTCACAATCTCCAATAGTTGCTATACTGGTAGCACGAATACAATTCTCTGTGTCCTGCTCGTGTGTAAATCATAGCCTGATGAATAAAGGATTTATATCGAAACATACCAATATTGATTTTCAAAAGTCTTTTTGATAATAATACCTAAATCAAGTCATTAATGAACTGTGAACAAGATAAATCTACAACAATGAGTAGAGTTTTCAGGGATGCACGATGATATCAAAATGAACTATTGCAATCGGCAAACATGCTTTTCCCTATTTTGCACAATGAATGAATATTACACTGATAGGCATTGTATTCCATCTGCTATCTGCTAATGGGACATCACAAAAAGAGTATGCATAATATGATATTAAGTCCACTACAGAAGAAACTTGATGATCACTAAAATCAAGTGGGAAAAAGGAGGATATATCAATACTGGTATAGCTTATTGGCCAAATGAGTTGTTACATATTGACATATCGGATATCGGCCAAAAACTTATCAGCATGCATCCCTAGTTTTTCAATGCTTGACTGACAGTCAGAAACTATTTTAATAACTGCTTAATCATTTGAGTCATTTCTGAAGCAAAATGCTAAGTATTCTGGATCAAGCCTCACCAGTTCCAGAATTTGCTGTGAATATCTTTGGACTGCTGGTTAAACAAAAAAAAAGCTATTTCAATATTGCCTCGTGCTCTTGGTTACAATTATTGCCATGAAATGTATCTTAGTTTCATTCAAATTACCTTTAGTCACATGATGTTGTATCATTCTAATGAAAAAAGTGGTTTGTCAGTCCTGTTAACTTTCCATTAGTATTAGATGAGTTGACTGTACAGTTGCTGTAGCTAGCATTATGTGATGAATTCAATTATGGTATAGCACTGAGCTGTTATCTTCAAAACAATCATACTAAAGATAACTTTTAGGAGCATAGTGCTAACGTAACGTAATAACTTTAATGTACAAATTTGTGGCCGGTCTGGTCATCTTTTTCTTCTACTGCTATTACTTCCCCTTCTTCATCTGGTTAATGATGGGTGACAACTGGTGTTTGAGTGGCATTACTGCCCCCTTCATGGGCATATGGGTGGTTATCGTAAATGGAGGACTTATCAAATATTTATTATACCTCCAGTGAGGAAAATGATATGCAAATAATTATTGGATATCTCCCAGACTTACTTCCTGTATATGCTTGGTTTAATGTGCTTTATGTGAGCTCAGAAAAAAAATGTCATTAAACCATACTGACATGGCAATGAATCATTGAACCTTGAATGTTTAGCATGTGGGTTGTACTTTTGTAAAACATTTGTATTTCTGCTGTTCTGCTGCAAAATAAAATGTAGGCTACTTCCTCTTAATGTCACTTACTCACCCATGCAGGTGTATGGTTGACTGTACAGTCGACTGTGAGAACAGAAAGCAGCTTTGTTAGTGATATGATAAAGAGAGGGAGATATGTTGATGATCAGTTGAAGACGGCAGTTTAATGACGTGTCCGAGGTGGGGGAAATGGGCATATCTGTCATCTAGGAGGGTAAAGTCCATGTTTGCTGAGAGCGTTTCCAAGCACTGGAGTGGCAGGAATGGAAGATCACCTTTCTGACACACCTCCAAGAAAAAATATGGTTGTTAAATGCTGAGTAGTTTATATGGTATCAAAGTTGGTGAATGTGCCACTGGTTAGGGATAGATAATACTTTTTAATATGACACATTTTAAATTCAATCCTCTGGGATTCACGAATGTCAATACAAAAATGTGCGCCGAGGTAGATGTTCAGATACCTCACAGGGTAGGTGAATATTAGTACCACATTTCATAGCCATACATCCAATAATGGTTTGGATATTTCTGTCTGAATGAAATCCTTGGACAGGACAAAAAACATTGCCATCCTTAGAGACATGTTGCTGGAACAGCTGAAAAACAAACCACTTTTTTATTATTAAGGGGATGCATGTTATAGGATTTGTTGCCATGACTGATGCTGATATTAATATATCCACTTTTTCCCCCCATCTTCTACAGTGGAATTAACATCATATTATGCATACTCTTATTGTGATGGTGATGACAGCAGATGCATAAAAAAAATTGAAAATGCAAAGCTTTTCAACTTATAAAATATTCATTCATTCTGCAAAGTAAGAAAAAACTTCTAACTTAGGGTTGAAAAATAAAAATATTATATTCATTAAATAAACATGCTGCATCCCTACAGACAAATGTTAATTCTATTTTCAAACATGTTTTGTGAGAACATATAAGGTGAGTTGTGCAGAATGTGCAGATCAACAGCGAGCATGCAGCAGGCACTAAGTGTCATGCATTTTTCACAAAAATGACACATCCTACTACAGCTATCCTCCCACTGCAGTGCCCCTGGAGTGTTTTAGGTAATTCCATAGCTGCATATTTGAGAAATTGTGTCTTACTAAAAAAATTAAAATTAAAATGTAATAACAAAGCACATGAAATTAATACATATCTATCAGCTGAATGAGCTCCTGTTGCAAAGAAAAAAAAGGAGAGAGCGTAAAACAGTTAAATACCGACCAATGAGCCTGTTATTAGATGCTTATCAATCACCTTCCTCTCCTCCTCTCTCAGTTACAGCTTAGTGTACTTCTACGGCGTTTGGATCAACCCTCCAGGTTTAATGGAACGCAATAAAACCACCCTATCGGAGGGCGATCGCAGGGAGCTCTCGGCAGCAGAAAAACCCAAGAGTAAGAGAGAAAAGTTTCCAGAGTGCCGTAAATCCTGTTAATGTTCGGGTCATGTCGTGGACTTCTACCTGAGATCAACCTGTGTGCAGGTAATTCATAAGCAAAGTCTCTGTCAGGAAACGTGTGGCTCGCTTTTACTGTTTCAAATGAGTTGCAGTTTGTCTATAGCCACAGATACTTTACAGAAATGATTTCCCATGATGTTTCTCCCTGTAATAACACAATTCTTCCTTCATTGTCATAAATAGCACACGTCTTCATGTCGCAATGTTTGTTTTTTTTCAAACTGTGATATTTACAGAAAATCTAGAAGTTTAAACTTAATTGAAAATGAGAGATTTGCTCGTGCAATATACTCTTATTATCTATAACTTTTTTTAAAGTTAAGATGAGTTTGTTTTATTCACCTCCGTGTATAACGATCAAATCCAAGGCGTATAGTGGACTTGGAAAAGAGATTTTGAATAAACAAAATTAAATACAATTTTGCGGTTCTATTCAATTTAATTCAAAACATTTTTACAAGGTTGTAAGTTAAATTCAATTAAATTCAAACAACTTTATTTATCCCAAAGAGCAATTCAGTTTCAACACACTACAAAGCATACAAACATTTACAAATAAACAGCAGACAGAGGGGTGTACCATGAAGTAAGATTAGTGCCAATTAGAGTTATGTTGAGCCTAAAGCCAGGGTTTCATGTACTAAGGAGGAGGCTCGCTTTTAACCCGGTAAGATCACCATGGTTACTTATGTGGCAAACTTAACCTGGTTGGGGGCAGGTTATATTCTAAAATTCAGCTTGAAATCAGCTTGAAAAGCATCTTTCATAGTTTCTCTGCGTAGCGTCACACTATAATGTATGTCAGCAAATGAGCTGTACAAATTGTTGTATAAAGGCATTTTATATTATTATTTTTATATTCGAGCCATGACAGAAAATCGACACGGATTTTTACAAGTGTCAGTTGTGTTGGGAGTATAGTGAAAAAACGGAAGACGGAGTGATCTTGGACGCAGCCCATGTGTGTTTTTGTCTGCATTTCAAACAACTTGGCTTTCTCCCGTGTTTTGACTATGGTGCGACAGTTGGTAAAGAACAGTGTTGGGCTTCTGTTGTGTCACTGGTTTCACTGCAGTGTAATCTGAATGTCGTTTCCTTCAAGGTGACATTTCATCCACCAGCCAACAGATACCTTAACCTCCTGCGCGAGTTCATTTGGTGGAAAAATGAAGCTGCATTTTTTCACAGCTATGAGGTATCTTCTTGTCTTATCTGCTCTTATCTTATCTTCTAAGGTTTTCTTTTGTGATCTGGTGATGTCATTCTTACCAATTCATTAGAAAATATAGAACAATGGTAAATAAGGGCAAGACAACTGAGCAAGAAAAACTTTTTAATCACGCAAAACCTAAAGAGCTGATCTAATTTAGGCATTTCTCTTTGCTACTGTACAATTTAAAGGCTGAATACTTTTAAGAGTGACTATTGTTTCTTGGAATGCAGCGTTAAGTTCTAAATGCTCTGTATCTGTCAGTATGATATCACAATGGACACGTTTATTTCATTGGTTTTTAATGTTTAAATTCAACGAGGACACAATAACAAAATTTAAAAAGCCCTCAGACAAAATATGGAAGGTTTGTACATCAACACAAGTGTCCTCAACCATTGCCACACAGAGATTGTAATATTGTGGAAAACAATGCCATATCTCTGCATGCTTAGTACAACATTAAACACTGTGGGTCATTTATAATTATATTCATTTACGGTGAACTAAAGTGTTCTCTTTTTTTGCTGTTACATCGTTTCAGTTGGCTGAAGGCAAGGAGTGCTACAGTCTTCTGCTGTCTTGTGTTACTTGTTGTATATCTCACTTCCTTTTATGTAAGGTGAGTAACAAAGTCGTCATATTGCTCTTGAAGATTTTTAAGAGTCAATTTATTGACAATTTATTTATCTGCAAATGTCCCTTCAAAACAGTTTTATTCCAGTCTCATGTTGGTCATTTTTCAATATCAGACATTTTGCGACTCTCAGCCCTCTGGACAGCCTGCAAGTGGCCAGTGTAGGAGATGTGAGACGGAGCATCAGCATGCTTGACTTTTGGTAAGAGATGTTTAGTTTTGGCTGCATAGGCTCAGTACATGCATTTGTGGTGGGAAAGACGATTTTGCTTTGTGTTTTCTTAGCCAATATCATGTGTAAGTACATTATTATGTTCACATGGAATTCTGGGACGGCAACCCGGATAAAATTCTAGTCAGTGAGAGCATGGCAGTAAAATTAGGTGATGCCGACAGAGAATACAGCCAATAACAATGGTAGACTGCACTGCTGTCCAAAGTTTGAAAATTGTAACTTTTTGCCATAACTTTTTTGCTTATGCTGAATTTTCTACCGGATATTACATAGCTCCTACACAAGGACAAAAAAAAGGACAACGAAAAGCTAATATTTTTGATGCAACAACACCCGCAATTGTATAATCAAAAAATTGAAATCCTACCAAGATGTTACAAGAACAATGGACATATGGCGGCCGATTGTTGCTGTTCTTGATGTTGGCTTTTCTGTTACAGATAAATATGCACAAGACACAAAGGGAGTTAATGTAGAAAATCTTGTACTCTTGGTCAGTCTTCACTTGAATGAATAATAAAGTATACAATGAATAGTATTATAAAATAGAATATAATAATAATAATGTTCAAATGACTGACAGAACTGAGTAAGCCTCAGTTTCCTAACTTGAATATAATACAAACATCTGATGAGAGAGGCTTTTTGCACTACACATGTGCATGGACAGAGACATACCAAAAATGTAGTTATAGAAGAATCATTCAGTCTTATACAGCACATTTCACACTTTATACTGATGTGCCTATCATTGTAGTCTAAACATCTACAAGGTCTTGCTCTTGTAGTATCCTAACATTCAGACACCCTGAAGCCTCCTCACATGCCTGCATGCAGACAGTGAAGGACTCTGAGGCCTCCGAAAGTACCTAAACATGACCATGGACGAATCACACATTAATACAGTTACTCTTAATTACATCATGTTTACATTTTCATAATTCAATTGAAAAAAATTCTAATTCTTTATGAAATTAGTGCAGTTCTCTTTTATCTGTCCATGTTGGAAACGACTGAATAAATGTCTTTTGGAGGGAATTCATTTTTTTTTACATTTTGGAGAGAATTTAACAATCATTTAAAGTCTGCAATAGAATATGAAGGGAAAGCTTATAAATTACTACAATAATTAAATAAAATTATACACATGAAATAATTTTATTTAATACATTTATTCTTCTTTTTTTTTTACATATCAACATGGCAACATATCATCACACATATTGTATTTTGCCATCCTGCCATTCTATCAGGGGTTTTTTTCTATTTTTTTCCCGTGCTGTCCGGGAGGTGTCACCAGTCAGCCATCTACCAGATTCCACGTGAAGGCAGCTAGATTCTTAATGATGCAGACTGTATCACGCATGATCAAAATAAGTTTCCCACTGAATCAAAGTAAAAGACATCAGTGCAGCAATCCTCCTTTCAGACAGACTTCTAGAAAGACATCAGTCTAGTCAGCTATAGAGTATAAGGTACCTGCTGCTGGTGTACTGTGACACTGCATGTGGAAAATTTGTGCAATAGGATGAGGGATTGGTTATAGCTCTTGAGTGTTAAGAGGAGAGCGTGGTGTACAACTCTCATCAAGTGTTTTGACCTAGAACAGCAGTGGTGCCAATTTGTTTCTTTTTTGTTGTTGTTGTTTTTTGCAAAAGTCACTTTGAAATGATTTCATTCAAGTGTCATATTGGTTATTTTTCAAAATTAGGCATTTAACAAACCAAAGCCCAGCAGACAATGTGCCAGTGACCAGTAAAGGAGGACAAAATCAGAGCACCAACTTAGACGACAAGCTTAACTTTGGGTAAGAGATGTGACCCTTTAGTTTTGGCTGCAAAGGCTCAGACATCAAGTTAATGTATCTAAAGGCATATTTAAAAGCAAGTTGTCAAACTGCCTTTACAAAGAGATAAGATGAAAGGTAATAATTGCACCATCAACAAAATACATGTCTCACTAATATATTTTCCATAATTATTATCTGCAGCGTCATCTTGCTAGCACCCAGATGCATAATCTCTTTTTTATTACAATGTAAAACTACCTCTGCAATAATTGGAAACATTACATCATATCAAACTCCTCAGAAACAAGTAAATGGAGAATATCAAACTGAATGCCAAACTGAAAGCATGAACAAAATTAACAAAAAAACAAATATTATGGATAATTATTGTGATCAAAACTACAAAAAAGCACTCCCTTTTGAGGGGGAAGTTATGTCATGATACCAAATCCTTTGCCATGTCATATTTCATTACTTGCTCATCATCTTAAACATCATGTAAATCTACTCCTCATATGGCTGTTTACATCATCATCAAACATTTTTGTTTTCATCTTCCATTTCAGAGCCAGACCAAAGGTTGTTACACGCACATCCTGGAATGCTCCTGTCATCTGGGAGGGGATGTTTGACCCAAATCTGTACGACCAAAACCACATCCAAAACAACTCATCTGTGGCCCTCACCGTGTTTGCTGTGGGAAGGTTTGTTGGTCCAGAAAAACTGACCATGAGAATACCAGCACTTCAACACTTGCAGTTCAGTCTAAATCTGGCATTCTTGCCAAAGGATTTGGTATTATGAACTTTTGTCTAAACCTTAATTCACCTGAACAAGATACTCTTTCGCCAGTTAAAGCTGAATATCATAATGTGGAGCAGTATAAGAAGAGCAACAAAATGCTATTACAAACTGACACAATGTTTTGTCCAAAGATGGTATAGGAAGGATGTTTCCATTTTACTTTTTACTTTACTCTATATTTGGTTGTGTTCACATGGCTACACTGATCCATATATCATCCCTCTTTTTCCTGTTTTTCACAAGTGGGAACAACATTGTTTTCCTCCAGTGCTGATAAACACTTTCACTTGTGTGTGTAAAGCATCGTTCAAACATACTGCATTTGACAGCAGATCTGCAGGCAGGGTCAGGGACTTCATGTTGCATTCAAGTTGCACCTTGTAAACTGAAATCTACACATTGCTTTGTACAGCAAAGCATGTCAGAGGTGACTTTGATGCATTTAAGTGCACCTTGTAAACTCTGTAATCTATACTCAATAATACAGCATTTTTAAACAATTAAACACTAAATTCATACCCAATAAGGAAACATTTTAGCCAGAAAATGTGCATGTTTGAAATAAAATAAACTTTTACTAGTCACCGGTCTGCTGCACACTAACCTTATTTTGGTCAATGCAAAGTATGTTCAGCCGCTGTATTTTTTGTCTACCAGTCCTCTTTGCCTGTGAGTGAAACATTAATATCGGACACTGCCTGCAGGATAAGAGAGATAGAGGACATTTGATCTTGGGTCCAGAGTCAAAGTAATGACCGCAGTGTTGAAAGATCTAGAAGCCATGAACACATATGCATGATAGCTGTCTAAAATAATGAAATATTAAAATAAAACCTGACCCATAGTGTGGTAGTTTTTTGTACTATTTTTTTTCTAATTAACATAATAAGTAATAAGCAACAGCACTTGTTTGTCTCTTTGTCTCTTCCTAAGGTACCTTGATGCCTATCTCAAGACTTTCCTTACCTCTGCAGAACAGCATTTTATGTTGGGATTACAAGTGACGTATTACGTGTTTACGGATCTACCAGAAAAAGTACCAAACATCAAGCTTGGTCCTCACCGGAGCCTGAGGGTTATCCAGGTGGAAAAGCACTCCAGATGGCAGGACATCTCCATGATGCGCATGAAAACGATATCAGATGCCATAGAATCAGAGATTCGTCACCATTGCAATTATATCTTCTGCTTTGACGTGGATCAGGAGTTTAAGGGAAGATTTGGCTCAGAGGCTCTGGGGGATTCTGTGGCTCTGCTACACGCATGGTTTTATAAACTTCCAAAGTACCAATTTACCTATGACAGAAACCCCAAATCCAAAGCCTACATGACAACAGGAGATTACTACTATCATGCTGCCATCTTTGGAGGCTTGTGGAACAATGTGAAAGATTTGGCAGATTTCTGCTTTCTGGGTATCATGGAGGACAAACTAAACAATGTGGAGGCTCGGTGGCATGATGAGAGTCATCTGAACAAGTACTTTTGGCTTCACAAGCCAAGCAGGCTGCTCTCCCCTGAGTACTGCTGGGACCCGATAATAACTGATAAGAGAGACATACTTGTCACCCGCCTAGTTTGGGCACCAAAACATTATGACAAACTTCGTACTCGGTAGAGTGACTTAAAGAGCCACAAAATTGGAGTAACTTCATCAGACAAGTGCAAGATTGTTTACTATGAGCTTGTATTTAATTCCCACCTTTTGAGGGATTTACAAAAAAAGGTATGTTGTATGATATGATGCCTCATGTTTGTGATGTTATGTTCTGAGCAGTACTGCCGTACCACAAACTTGGCAGCTACCAAAAAGAGAAAAGCCAAATTTCAAAGAGTGAAAACCAGGGTGAAGGTCAAGTGGGAGAGCAAACTCAACAACCACACCGCTTCAAAGTGTGCTTAATAAAAGATCATTACCAAAGACAAGCTTAAGCTGATTATCTAACATAATAAACGCTAACAAAACACAGGAACTGGTTGCATCGAAGGAGCTGCACTAATAACTTTACTGCCTGCCACTTCAGTTTTGATTTTTGGGTTGTTTGTTATTATTGGTTATTGTTTTCTTTGCAGCAATCATTATGCTTTGATGATGTGGTTTAAAACATTTCCACAATATCAAAAAGAAATATTTTTTTATTGAATATTTTTGTTTTTAAACAAAATGATTTAATACACAACAAGATATGGCAAATGTTTTAACAAAATCTCAAATAAAATATTTAAAATGGTTAAAGCAATTCGACATCTATCCATTAGCTATTATGCTTTAGAGCAGTGGTGGGTCCTGACCCCACTAGGAGTCAACAAAGGTTTACTGGATCATGAGGCCTTTTTGATTTTAAGGATAAGGTTAAGGAGTAAGAAAACTTAAAAATAAAAAAAAAGCAATATCTCAGCATTTCAGACATTACTGTGAAAAAAACTTAAGGAAATTGATATTCCTAAAATTTAGATTATCATGCAAAATGTAAACTTCAAAAGAATCTCATTCTAAACAGTCTCATCCTGCATTTGAAAAGTTAGAATAATCCAAACAACCAAAGAGCTAACAGAAAAAACAAACAAAAGAATTTGTCAAAAAGAAGCCTGTTAAAAAAACTGTTTGAAAAAAATAAAAGTAAAATTTAATTAGATTTTCACAGACAGAGAAGCTTATAAATCGGTATTTAAAATATCAGGTAAACTCATCTCTGATGCAATATTTACAGAAAATATTCCAAATCACTATTTAGGTTCAAACCTCCTGCACTTTGGCAAAATACATCACTTAGTAAAGATGTTACATGGGGCTGGAGATAATCCCAGCTGACACTGGGTGAGAGAGAGGTGGGGTACACCCTCAGTCTCATCACTATGCTAACACAAAGAAAAACCATAAACACTTTAAAAGTTGATTTAAGAGTTTCTAAACAACAGAACTTGCAAAAGTTTGGATGGGGGGGGGGGGGGGGGGGGGTCAACCCACAGCTCACTAGCTTTGCGGGTCTTGTGGTCAATGTTTCATGTGGTTGGGCAGCTTGTTAGAAATATTGCAGGTTTCAAGCAGGTGGGTCATAAAGTGACAAAACAGTGTTATGATTAAGTCATTAATAATTCATGGGAAAATTGTGCAATCATGCAAATTCACAACAAGCAGTTTTATCATCAGTGCTGCTGCATTCAGGCTTTCTGTTACTCAGCATTTATCAGGTAGATCTGTTAAAGTATGAGGCATTGAAATCCCTCTGGTCATAATGTCCCATAAAAATGTTTCTCTCTGCAAATATGTAGGCCTGATACCATGTCCTAACAGCAAGCAAGTGCCTCTCTCTCCAGATCCACATATTTCTGATATATTTCTTAGATGATAAAAACATGTATGTACAAATTTCGTGGTGTGCTGTTCAAAGTTAAGACTGGTGTCGAACCAGATGCCGAGGTTTCTTGCAACGGGCTTAATGTTATCCACTAGCGGCCCAGCAGATGGCAGAATCTGTTTTGCCATCTGCTGGGACCCGAATACAAGTATATCAGTTTTAGTTGAATTCAACTGAAGGATTTTTTTTGACATCCAGTTTTTCACATCAGAAATACAGTCATGGAGTTCACTCAACATCCCTGGATCAGCGGCTTTAATGGGCAGGTACAGGTACAAGTTCCCCTTCCTGCTGTGAGGTGACAGTGCCAATCACTCCACCATCATGCAACCCTCAATTTAAGATATTCTCTTTAATTTAATTAAAATATTAGTACGGTTTTTACATAGTTGGCTGGGAAGTTGCCTGTAAAGTGTGTTTACAGAGTTTGACCTATAAAACAATTCATTAGGCCTGGTAGAAAGTACCAGTAGTCTGGGCTTAGCTAAACCTGGCTGATGGTGTCACCTGCAACTGAATATTTTACACGGTGCTCCAAAATTACTTTATGGGCTCTTAATCTTTTTTTTTCATTTAGGACCACATGTACTCCTTGGGAAAAAAAAAATCTTAACACAGAGCACTTTACCTAAATGAGACTGACATGAGTATTGCATGTCAACAGCCAGTGTACCCAGCTCACCCCTGGGTGGTCCACCTGACCACTCAGCATGAACCATCCAGCAGCCACCTGTGTCATTCAGCTGACCTCAGATAAGCCTGGACCTGTCTGACTGAAAGCGATGATGCATTATTCATAGACTGCCACCATCTGGCACATCAGCACACCCTGCCACCTTACCACTCACCCTGTCAAAGACATACAAAGAAAAGGGCAGGATCAGCAGAGCAGTCCTTGCCTTAGTACGTTACAGGCCAAATGAAAAGGCATCGTAGTTTTAGGGTCTGTTTATATAGACCAACAATTTACACAAGATTGTATAGTTGCCATCACATCTTTTCGATAGAGAGGGTTTTGAGAATTTGTGAAGAAAGTAACAATTTATTGTGGTTTAAGTGCAGCACTGATTCCCAGATTGAAGAGCAAAAAGTGAAAGCCAGAAAAGAAAAACACAATCTAGTGCAGTTTTCCCAAGTACCACTTGAGGGTGCTATCATAGAGTCTGCTTTTATTGTACTACCTTCACAAAAGACCTCTCTCTAATACATCTATAGTATACCCTGTGTATATACAGTATTGCAGTGGTGTGAGTTTTCTCAGTGTAAAATTAAAAGGTCACATTCCGCAGTGCCTGAAATTAGACTTCACTGCAACATTAAATAATTTGGGATGCAAAATAACATCAGCATGTCATCAGTATCAGCAGATAATGGCATTAAAATGAAATACCGCCATCGGCCCGAAATAGACATTTCTGCTGTTATGACAAGTGCTAGGTGACAATTTAATGCAACTTTAATTAGTTGAAACAGTTCAATTCATCCCTGTATTTGAGTATTGTCAGGATTGTCTCAGGGAGAGCACTGTCCAAGCCTGTTGAAGGGGGATGAATTTTACAGTTTTGTTAACAATTTGTTATACAAGAAAAAATACAATATCTCACTGTTTGACTATACCACCACTACACTAAAAACAAATCTCAAGGAAAAACTACAATAACAGGGTTTTTCGCAATCATTGCACTATGAAAATCTAATTTTCTTTAAATGAGTTTAAAAGAAATGAGTGCTGTAAGATTTTTTCATCTTGTTTATTATCAACATTATCAACTTTTTTTAATAATTATTTTATAATGGAGGGATTGTTTTCTTGATTCTTGTGCTGTGATTTGTCAAGATGCTAATATCTAAAAAAGAAAAAAATCCTTAAACTAGTTGATTGATATTGGAAATATGTAGAAATAATCTTGTAACACTGGATTATTACACATGAACACTTTTAGGGCTCAAAATTTTAGGTCATAAATACTGAATGGAACATACAGTCCTCACAAACTCTACACATACACTTCTTAACAATCTCACAATCACCACATGATGGTGCTCAAAGCACACAATAATCATGGCAAGGAGCTCAAAGCACTTTCCAAACAAAGAAAAACGCAGTTACAGGAATAGAATAAAGACTAAGAAAAGGCTAAGAAAAAAGAACATTAGTCAGATGTATCATGTATTTATAAAGTTTGTTTTTCTTCTCTTATCCTATGAAAGACAACATATTGGTCTAACAATCACAGTTGTTTATACACATCAACATGGAGAACCAATTTTGTAAAAAACTTGCGGTTTACCAACTAGCAGGAACAATCCAAAAGTCTTTTACTATCACCAACATGACCTTCTTTCTAACTCTTCCTAAACAAGTTTTGATCCAGCATCTGAAAAACAGTTCTGCCTCCAGTGCAGCTCTGCATATGAAAAGTATTAAGCTCGAACAATTGCATTACACAATTTTTAAAAATCCAAGATACCTGCTGTGCTCACATTAAACAGACTCTTCTTAGTAGTAGTGCCAAAGTCAGGCCATGCACCGGCACTCGACACAAGAAAAGCAATTGGGACATGGTGGCTCTCAATATCTCCTGTCTTAACTACAAAAACAAACATGACTGTTCCACATGACTGTGCCAAAGTAGAGCTCATGAAAGACAAGCAGCTCGCAACACAAACTGTTTGTGCCCTCATTTGTGCTGAAAATAGAAACAGTGGAAGGCTGGGTGAGGGCACACAGACAGCATGTGTCGTCTGTTCTTCAGAAATACAAAATAAAAGCCTAATAAAGATGTGAAGTCAGTGTATCAAGCTCGGCAGCGTATTGTTGGATGCTTTTCTGTGACAGCTAATTCAAGTGATAATGGGCACAAAGGAGAAGTAATTGGCACATTTCTATTTTTCTAAAGGAAAATATTGCACTTTTTCCTCCACTGATGGCTATAGTTACTAGTTTGTCTATACTTCCAACCCTGGAAGTGTTGTACTTCAAATTCAAACCCACCCATGTCAACCACACTGACTCTGGATTCGTAGGTAGCCTCCTAGTCTCATGGGTTCACCTGGCAGTGGAGAAAGTGATATCACTTCAAGTTATATCCACCTGCGTATCAGGTGTCTCACACACAACTGCTGTGTCCATTTGAATGAGGCAGCAGTCTGGTCATGCATGGTACAAACTGAACACACACACACACACACACACACACACACACACACACACCTGCGTTTACACTGTGTGGTGAGTCAGGTGAAATATGCAACAAATCTTCTCTGCATGTCCTCTGATACCAATTAACTATGTCTTTTGCATATCTATGAATATGCAAAATTTCTTAAAAACATAGTTTAGTATAATTTCCATCTGTGTTTCCTAGATGCATGTCAGGGGTGTTGAAATTATAATACAAAAAAAATTAAAAAAGAAAGGAAAATAAAATAAGAAGAGGAATAAAGAAAATAATTGTCAATAATCATTCATTGAGAAAAAAGTGTCAAATAACACGCCTCTGACAAGTATTTAAACCTATGGAACCATAAAAAATGGTTTGCTTTATTTACAAAACAGGAGAAAAGAGTCTTGTGATTATATATTTAAAATCGTGTTACAGAAAACTATATGTATTTTTCACACTTATGTTGTTGTTGTTTTGTTACTTTTTACTAATTTGCTTGCAAACTTTTTTTGCTAATTTTAGGGGCCATTTCTCGTTCACTTGCTTATTGCATTCATCCCATCTTTTTAAAAAAAGTCAAGCCAGTTCGCTTCAAAGTGTTAATTGCCTTATCATAAAAGTAATTTAAATGACATGAAAATAAAGAAAATGTTTGCACTGATAAAGGCGCAGACCAGAACTGAATACTAAAGACACAATCATTCATAGACTTCCAAATGTCCAAATGACTTGTCCAAATCAAAAAGCTTCCATACATGCATGTACATGCATACACACCAGTATTCCACTTACTTATAAAGCTAATTATTCATTATAAAACACTTAAAGAGAAAAAAGGATGGCAAATTTCTGACAAACAACCACTGCAAGTAGACTTTCTGCACAGGCCACAATGACAGAACACACCCAACAGGTGACTGAACAAATAATAAATGCAAAATATAAAGCCTTATTATGATCTGATTATGGTTACTGTTTATGCAGACAGTTATACAACTTCACATAAAACAACTTTCAAATTCCCAGCCAAATAAGCCAATAAAAACCCGCATAGCATCAAAAACAAACCCAGCAAATACACACATCCACTGCGGGACGTTTCATTCAAGGGACACAAGCGAGCAGAGAAGGATAGAAAGACAGACAGACAGACAGACAGAAGAAGTGTAATTGACTCACATGATATGATGCCATAGTCGATTCTCATCTTCTTATTTTGGCGAACTGGTCCATATCCATATCCGTGCCCATTTACATCCAAATGCACATTTCCTGTGATGATAGCTAGCTTACTTCTGTTTGGTTGCTAGATAACTAGCCTCATATCGTCGGCAACAGCAGCAAACAGCGATGGCTACTTCCCCCCGGTTGTTTGGTCTAAATATTGTCGCTAACTTTCAGTTACTTTTTAGTGAGTGAAAAGTGAAAATAGTTTATTTTCCAGCGCCTGTCCATTCGCCGTTTTCAGTGGCAGGACAACGATGTCAGCTAACTTTACGCTTCATGGTTCGTGGCTAATGTCAACACGTCAACTGATTCCAACTTCACCTTACTGACGTCATTGAATGCGCGCGCAGTATCCTCATTCACCAGCCAATCAGGAGGAGGGTTGTTTCATTCAAATATCCCAGGAGATAAAGACAGTAATACTACTACTACTACTACTACTAATAATAATAATAATAATAATAGTGAAACTGGGAAAACAATATAACTGCGTGTGTTATGTGACCAAGATGATTATTACATATCTTTATTATAAAGACAGTTCTAGCCATTTTGCATTATAAGAGATCTGGTTTAGGATCTCAAACTAGCAATATCAGTAATTATTTTCAAATTGCTTCTGAACACAATTTTGTTAGAGGGCTTTTTTTATTATTGCATTTAATATGAAGAGTTTTTGTCAGAATGTGCATGTGTTTATATTTATATAAATTATCTGTATGAATAATGCAGCATAGGTATATATCCTTTGCATTTGTGTGTTTTTCAGTTTCTGTTTCACCTTGTCAAGCACTCATCTTTGGTGTCAATATTTGCTAGAAATAATAATTGTTGTTGTTATTGTTGTTGTTGTTGTTATTTTCTTGTTATTATTTACTACCAGCAATCCAAAAATTGGGAATGTTTTTATAAATTAGATTTTCATTATGACTTCAGTCGAACTAGTCTGTTGCACCATCTGTAGAATTTATCCACAATGACAGATTTTTGTCACAATCATCTAATAGTAACTGATTTAAACTACTTTAAGCTGTTTTATGAGTTTTTTACAAATATTAATGTTACATTATATATTCATATTTAGCTTCTGCTTGATGTTAGTACCACACACAACATAATTTTAAACAGGGAAATGGCATGTTTCATGTTGAAAGCACCTTGGAAGTTGCTGACCTCGTTCCAGTTTTATATAAGTTACACTGGTTTGTCCTTTGACCTATTCATCAAAGAAGACATTATTTTGTAAAGATTTTTTATTCTTTTTTTGACTCATGATTCAATCTGAAAAGTTTCTTATCCAGCCAAGACTTGGAAATGCTCCAATTGTGCATCATCTATCATGAACAGGAGTATTACCTGCAGGAGCCTGTGCAGCCAGAATCACTCTTCCCACTTGGTTGCTCTATCGCCAGATGAAAAAGGAGTTGAAAATTCAAGTTCAGATATCATGAAAACATCTAAGCAAAAGAAAAGTATTTCCTAGTCCATGTTTCTTGATGTACATGACAAGCAGTTAAGTAATCACAGCTACAGTAAATACAATATATGACTTCAGCTGCAGGTATGAGAATTATAGCAGGACAGGGAGCGTGTGTAAAGAAGAATCCGTGGATCACAGAGCTGACGTTAAAGCGTTTTCTTGTAAATTTTTCCAGCAGCAGCAACACAATAAATCCTCAGCTTAATTGCTTTGTTAGGACTCTGTATGTGTCTGCATGTGTGTGTGACAGTTTACAGCATGTGCGTCAAGGGGAGACACTGGCAGACAATGAAGTGATCCACTAGTGGCTTTTAAAAGCAAGCTGTTGTGTTCAGATTTGAACACAGACCAACTACATTTGCATTTACATTTTTTAACTCACATATTGTTTGGAGTCCCACAGACCCAAAGCTTTGTGTGCTGGGAAATAATAATAATAATCGCAAAAGTAGCCAGTTTTCTTTTCTTTTCTTTTTTTTTTTGAATATGTTTTACTTTCTTCTGACATTATCAAGACCCAGTGGAAAAAAAGTAAACTTCTTACATAAACTGGCCCTGCACATTTGATAAAGCAGACAAAATATGCCAATGACCAAAGCATTGTTACTGCACAAAATGAGGAAATATTTAATATTTTATATGTTATATGGTTCAAGCATGAGCCATATAACTTTGCCAAAAGTCATTTATAGACTAAAAGAAGAGATATATGTTTAGGGTAAGTGAGACACCAGAGAGGTCCAGCCTCCCTGCTGAAACTTTTATGAACAAACTGTTGTAAAACTCCAGTGAGGGAAATCCTAACAGACTGATTTGGGATTTGGGAGCGGTTGTGCTAGGTTAAAAAGAACTTGTCAACACCAATTACCGATCTAAAGTTTGACAGCTCAACAATACCTCAAACAGAAGTAATGCACCATTTTTTGGAGTGGACTTCTAAGACATGAGTTCAAAATCTTGTTCATAGGCAGTTCTAGGGGAAAAAAGTTTCAAGGTGATGAAACAATGTTTAGCATGTTTGTTGAGCTACAAAGAGTCCACAGTCTCAAGGACCCAAAACAGAACATCAGGGTAAATTCAAAGGAATACTACAATTACTCAGCGTGTTCTACCTCAAATTCATGAAGAAAACTTTGTTGTCCTGCATGCTTCAACAGTGAGCGTAGATTTCTAAAAAGTCGACCCTTCTACATGAATTGGAGTCATCGGGGACCACATTTAACAACAACAAGTAAAACTACATTGAAACATTCGTTTGCAAACTGTCACGACTCGTGCAGTATAATCCAAGTCTCTCAAAGTTTTTTTTTACTGCTATAGAACAAATATTTAAGATGGCATACATTTTTGTCAAAGGGACACAGCATGGTACAAAAACCCTCTGTGCATGCAGTTTCCCAACCTTGAGAGTGTCAAACGTGTTAGAAAGCATGAGAAGCATGAAGAAAAACAGCCACCTGACCGAGAGGTCACTTACAGCTTAAAGACCTGTCACCTGTTGCTCTGTGCTACGCAGTAATTAAACTCCTCCACGGAATCAATAGTGTGAAGTGTTCTTACACAGTGAGGTTGTTAATTTCTTCAACAGACCATGTTTTTGGAAGCTGTGGTTTCAGGTCGGGACTTGCTGACATCATGTTGCTCTCGTGTTTTATGAGAGGTGGCATCTATGTTGAAACCCAGCTATGAAAATACAGAGGGTAACTGGAATCACACATAAACATCATGGTGAGCATGAAGTCAGCAGTAAGTGTGTGTACACCTGCACGCGTCTCTGGTAGTTTGGCACATACTGTACACTTTATGTTTGCAGATCTGCCAGGCCAGGCTCTGAAAAAGCTGCATTATTATAAGAACGTCTTAGCAGCCCACTCAAACAAAGATGTAACCATGAGTGAAGGTGTGTATCAAAACTTCTAATGCAGGTTGTGCCCCTTTGCTTTCCAAAGACTGTGAGAGTTTTCTGGATGAAGGCAGAAGTTTGTGTATCTGAAATAGAATTTTATTATGTACTTTTCCTTTTCCCTTTTAAGCCATCTTATACTTTGTTCATACGAAATTGAGGAGATGTTAGACGGTAAATGGTACATCATTTTAGTGGACGACAGCTGGTTGGTAAAACTAGGTGATGCTAGCATCAAATACTGGCAACCATAAAGTTAGACAGACTTTCCATTTGGAATTAAAATATTTTAACTCTTTGCTATATGTGTTTTGTGATGGAATGTACAACTGTATATCATGTAGTTCCTTCACACAAGGAGAAAACACACAAGATCTGGACTATTTATTGCCAGTAAAAAATATATAAAGAACTGGCTGTCTACTGTTGGCCCAGCACATTCTCATTCCATAATTGTCACTACAATACCACTACTTTGATGGTGCTTTCAGCATAAAATCCCAGTGCCAAAAGCTATCTTTTGTGTCTGCATGATACGCTGCTGGATAGCATCAGCTGAGAACGCAGCCAGAAAGAACCAGTCACGGTGTTATTATACGCCAGTGGATGGCTGGACAGCACCTTTCATGGCAGCCTGATACACAGACGGGTGGCATCAGCATGAAAAGCCACAGAACCGCTTCAGGTTGAATCGCTGTTTGTAACAATGTAATATAAGGAGCACGGCAGGGTGAGGGTGAAGGACGAGCAAGGGCCGATTGGGAAGGGCAGTGAGTAGGTCCAACAAACACCTTATCATGTGCCTTTTTTGGCTAAACCTATCCATCCATGACAGCATGTGCTTTTTTTGATGTCCCTGTGTTGGTAGCAGTGTACTGTAACATCAGTAGCAGACACAAAAGGACACTTAGACACTTTGCAATGAGAAGATGTTGCTCAGTCAAATTAAAGGAGACTGACATACATTTTCCCGTGCTCTGTTGATGACCTGATGTTGATGACCCGATGATACCTGATCTTCTTAAGATAAGGGATTATGTTAACTCCTAACTATTACTTTCCTACTATAATGATAATGTTTTCTTTTAAGATTACATGAAAGACATAGCCTAACTAATAATGTTTTGAGAAGAAATAAGTTAGCAGTTTGCTATGATACTCATTTTTTTACAGAATTCCACAGTCCTTGTATGTTATATGTCAGTAGGATGACGGCTAAAGACGAAGTTGAGGCAAACATCTTTGGACAGAAAGCATTAAAAGAATAGATGTTGTTCCTTCAGTAATTTGTTCCCATCAAATTCTGTTTATGCACAATTATAAAATAATAAAGTCCAATGCTTCCCAGAGGCCTACGGAAACCTAAAACTGATCTAAAAAGAAATTCCTGTGGCTTATCCTCCTCATTTATTCCCTTTTGAACTCTAATAAGATACAAGAATGTAAGAGCAGAGCTTTGTTTGGTGAAATGAAGGGCAGATTTTAGAGGTTTAGAGGTTTTACCCCACCTGACTCTCACACCGCTCTTTGACTTTGATGAAAGTTGCTTTCACAAAGCCCCAAACACAATAGATCCCCTCCCACCCTCGCATGCCCTTGTGAGAGGATATATGTCAAAGCTGTAACATCATACTCCAAAGTATCACTTCGGCTCTCCGCGGGTCACATTCCTCCGCAATGGTGGAGGACGTGTGAATGGATTCACCCATATGAGGGAGCGAAAGAAAAGGAGTTAAAGAAAAAGGAAGGAGAAAAAAAGCAGAGAAAATTACTAAACAAAAAGAAAAGATGAAAAACAGAGTTATGAGAGTGAAGTCCACCAGCAGCATCTGGCACAGCTCATCCTTGCCATCATACACATTCCTGTCTGACACGCTCACAAAGCACCATTGTAATGAACTGGATCTGACTCATATCCTCGCTGCTACCTTCCCTATAAGCTCAACCACATACACACACTAAAACACACACATACACGCACACACACACACACACACACACACACACGTTTGGCCTTGAGCCACCTCCATTGTGCAGAGTTATGGGCTGACAGTTTTAATACCACCTGTAAATGATTCTTTACTGTACAGAGAGGAGGTGTGAACTTCAAAAGATAAGGAGAGAAGAAAGGTGGAGGAGGATGGATGAACCGTGATATAGTGTTACTCTAATGTCACATGGCCTGTGGTCGAAGGGGACACATCGTGCTCATTATGTGTGTTTATGTGTCTGTGTGTGTGCATGGTGTAGGCCTCATACCTGTCAGTCTACCCATCAGTCAGAAACCTCTAAAAGATCAATTTTGCTATCTGGCATTGAAAAAGGAAACATTGGCATTAAAAAAAAATCCATTGATACATATTTAATTGATTTGATTTTTTTTTATCTGAAGATTGCATTCTGATGTGTTTTTTAATGACAATTTAAAGATTTTTTTCTTCATGTCACTCTTTTATGTTGATATTTTTTCTTTATTATATTTATTTTGTGTATTAATTTTTTTTCAGTTTTACCTTTCCGTCATTGTTTTGGTGTGGAACTGAGTTTGAGGGGAGATGCAAGGACAGCGTTATCTATATAATATCTGCATACCAAGAGGAGACCTCACAGTTCATTGTGTGGCCTGTCATCACCATTTATCTACTATATGTTTATGTCGTCCCTGACTTCACCTAGAACTTGCAAAAAGAAAGCATGGTAAGTCAGTTTATCTCTGCTGTTGTTTTTTTAAATAGACTCTGACGTCTGTTACATAACAGGCTAACATGAACTAATGCTAGATAATGTTAAAACTTGTTCAAGCACACCTCTGCCAGACCAGGTAACATCAGTTAAAAGTTAACTTTAATCAACCTGGTTCTATGTCAAAAACCACAACAAGGCAAAACAGATTTAAATAGTATCTGTTTCTTATTTTCAGTTTAACACATGGAAGATATTACTGTATACTTGATGTGTGGTGATGCCAGGCTCCAGACTGGACTGTGGGGATAAAAGAGTGATGTTCTCTCTTCAGTATTCAGATTATATCATTTTGTCCTCGCCCCTCTCTTCCATGTTAAAACAGGAACAGCAAGTTGAAATTGGAAAAAAAAGGGAAAAAAAACTGTCAGCATAAAAAGTAGATACTGAAAAGAAAGACTGACATGACGAAAAAACCTTGAGAACACATCAGATGCTATTTTTATTATTATTTTTGCAATGTCTGTGTTTGTCTTTATGTCTTTTTTATATATATATAACTTTATATTGTTTGTGCCAAAACTTACTGTCACTGTTTTAGCTCCAAACTTTCCTGTCAGATCATATCAGACCTCCGTATCAAAGTGGATTTGTGTTCCCAACTTTGAGAAATTATATGAGGCTGTTTAAAGGAATTAGGACCAAGAAATTTGACGTGACTTGACTTTAGCTGGTGAGAACAACTAGAGATAAAACAGACAAAACCGCAAATGGAACCAGTGAAGAAAAGATTGAGACGCATAAGGTCAATTGAACTCTACCAGTAGAGGTTGCTACTAGCAACAGAAGGCTGAACCAACTTCCTGCGGCAGAATAGAAGACAACAAGGTTGAGTAGCATGCATTCTAAAATAACTCTAAAAACTCTACATAAGTCTTAATTCTACTGTATTTTCAAGGTTGAAACAAGGTGATTATCAAAAAAAAGTCCTATAAGAGGAACTGCAGCTGATATACAATAAATAATAAAAAAAAAAAATACACAAGTAAAGTAACAGAATGTCAACTAAAGTTCAAAGTTATCATCATTCTGCAGCCGTGGTGATAAATGAAAACAAATTCTGCTGTTTTACATTTTTTCCATGTACTTGTCTATACAGTAGAAATATAGACTGAGACTCCCTTTCAGTGAGTTTTTCTCCCTCTGACAGGTATAGCGTACTCATCTCCGTCTCCTGAATTTCCATCTACAGGTACAGATATTTTTAGGTTACCATGGAACCACAAGGGGAGAGCAACATCTACTTTGTGTTTTTACTCTTCTGGGACTGTGCTGCTGCTGTGAATAGTCAATATCTGTCAATGCAACAGACTTAATGAGGCTGCTTGCTTGCATTGTTTATACAGTGAAATCAGAAAGCATGAGGACAGTGATACAGTATGTGGTCCTTTGTTTTGTCTCTGTATTCTCTGTGTGTGTTTATTACACTTGAGGGGTTTGTATAAAACAAGCATAATTTCCCATAGTGTCCATCTGATGTGGATGTTAATAGCCCCAGTTTAAAGCTTAAAGCGAAGATTTTAACTCACACTTACTGCTTCTTTTCAGATCGAGTTTGTAACCCACAGTAATACTTATAATGTTGTAACCTATGAGTCTGGTCACCTCTCACATCATATTGGTAATCTGAAGTGCATGGGTGGATCATGAGACAATGGGCCCCTGGGCAAAGATATGCAAAGAGCCCCACCACCTCTCCTACATAGCAGCAAGACCCTCCGACTTTGAGGTGGTTTTGCTTCTCTGTATGGTGGTGGTTTTGTGTCTTATTGTGGTCATTTTGTGTCTTTTTTGTTGTTGTCTAGTGTTTTTTTTTCAAGGTTTTTTTTGTCTCTGAGGTATTTTTTGTCTCCCTTTGTTGTTGTTTTGTGTCTTTGAGGTATTTTTTGCTATGTTGTATCTTTTTTGTTGTTTTGTGTCTCCAATAAATATTTTTGTGTCCCCTTGTTGTTGTTTTGTGTGAACAAACTTTGAGGTAATGTCATGTCTTTTTTTAGTCATTTTGTGCGTTTGGGTTTTTTTTTCATCATTTTACTTTTATGGTCTTTTTATGCCTCATAGTGGTAATTTAGGGTCTCTTCCTAGTTGGCACATGTCGATTTGAGTAACATTATGCACGAAAGACCAGGAGGCCCCCTGACACTTTAGGCCCCTGGGCCTGTGCTTGGTAGACCAGTAATCACTAATCATGTGTACAATAATGACAACTTTCAATTCTCATTGCAAACCAGCAGGAAGAACTAAGTATTCAAAGACAAATATTAAACAAAATCTTATCTTACAATTTAACTGATGTAAATATTAGGACATCCCAAACTAAATGGAACGTAACTACTGTAAACACATTCATTTGGTGTTTTCAGCCAGGGAATTTTGATTGTCAGTCACTCAGTTTCTTGCATTCTGGTTAATTGTTTGCACCAATTTATGCATTCTTTTTGTACTAATTTTTGCTATAAATAGTTTTATTTTCATCAAAATAAATGCACTGATCTAAATATTGAGGTGGATGAGTCCCCTGCATGCCTCAAAGGTATCAGAGTTTGAGTTTTTCACACTGAGGAAAAAACTAATGGGTTTGTGGGGTTATTACAAACTAGTCAAATG
The DNA here is from genome assembly GCF_008729295.1 of Plectropomus leopardus. Lineage (NCBI taxonomy): Eukaryota > Metazoa > Chordata > Actinopteri > Perciformes > Serranidae > Plectropomus > Plectropomus leopardus. The sequence goes on from NC_056463.1 coordinate 5,554,978, forward strand.
TTTGTCTTGGTTTTCTTTTTATAGCCTAAAGCTCAAAGTAAACTGGAGTTCATGTTCTCTTCATCCTATAAATACACAGCAGTGTTTGCCCCGTAGTCATCATGAAAAGAGTGGGCAGGTTTTTTGGGAACATTGCACCCACAGAGTCAAATGTCCCCCGGGCAGAGGTGTGTGTCCACTAAATGGGACAAGAGAGAAAAATCCCCAAATTCCCCCTGTGAATGGCATCAAGTAATTAATCTCCAGCAGGGGTTTGCCCTCCTCTCTGACATGTGAGTGACATGCAGGGTGTGTGTATGTGTGTGTGTGTGTGTGCGAGGGAGGTGTTTGATTGCTTCTCCCCCGGGCCTGCTCCATCATGTCCTCTTCGTCTTTTGATGTTTCCCTTTTCTTTTTTCTTTTTCTTTCTTTTACGTTTTGGTCTTATTCAGCATGAAATGGATAATACAGTGAATATGTGCACGCAGAGTCAGAGCTGACAGTAAGGTGTGGGAGGTACAGTACATACAGGGCTCAAGCGTCTCACGTTATTTTAGGTTCCTTTAGTACTAGATGAGTCATTAACTTTAAAGCTGCTCCAATCAATATTTTTTGTTCTGACACTGGATCAAATTAATATATTTGATGTGAAAGAGGCTGCTTGTAGTAATAAACACACAGAGAATTATTGCTGTTTTCAGCAAAAATGCTCTGGTGAGCACATCAAACAAACCCCAGACTTTCATGCGGGAGTCCAGTGTTTGCTTCCCATCTTGTTTATTCAGAATCAGTTTTTAAACCAAGGAAGGCTTTGCACAGGTGATAATACAAACTCCAAGACAACAGAGTCACTTCAAAGCAGTTAAACAAACAATTGATCCTGCTTCAGTGATTACTTATGTAGCTTTAGATTATGCTTCATAAAGGACTTATTTTTCACCACAAACCTTCTTCCTCACCTTAAAATGAAGTTAACTTCTAGTCTTTTCTCTTAAAATGCCATATATTGGCATCTTTTTTCTTCAGAGATTATATCCAGACCACTTCCACCTCTGATATATTACCTATTTGAATGTGCTTGGATTTTTTATACTTTAAATGTAACCACTCAAACACAGTCCCATTTGTCTGCATTTATCATCTGTAAATACTGGAACATTTTATTGCCCATAATTGTGTTTCTTTAAATAAAATCTCCCTGGTGAGCAACAGTGACAGTCTATGAGCCGTAACTTGAGAAGCAGCTATTTGCGAGTAACACTGAGTTTGTGTGTGTTAGTGCTGCAGAGGAGGAAGGGAGGAAAGCCCGCCACATTAATGACAACCACACTTATGTAAAGCTCCGCACAGTATTTATAGAGTCAGCTGGGCTTCAGAGGGCCGCAGTCGGAAAGTCTGCAAACCGCAAGTCATGACACACAAACACAGGCACACACACAGGCATACATACACACACACACATCCACTCACTTTGTCACTATGTGTTTTTATTCATCAAGTGCAAAACACAACAAAAGTGTGGAAGAAGCACAAAAGGTGAAAACAATTATCTTGTATTTCGATAACAAAAAAGTTAGCTTTGATGATGAACGCTGGTCATGAAATAAATTCTATCTACAGCATATAACATGGTGGTAGTGGTACTCAACCTATGGCAGGCAGGCCAAATCTGGCCCCCAATAGGGTGCCAGAATGGTCCCCAACTGTTCTCTAATTCACATCCAGCAACCAACATTAATTGAGTCACAGGGAATTTTTTGTACTGCTAATATACATAAGGTGCCAGAGTGCATAAAAACATCAAATTAGAGCTTGTTTATTAAAAGAAAGTGCTAGAGAATATCCTTAAAATCCTAAAAACACCCCGTGTACATCTGACCTGTGCTGCTGCGACTGGCCACTGGCCTTCTGTCATTTTGCGAAACAGCCCCCAGGCAAACCAAGCTGAGTATCCCTGATAGTAAGCTCATGCTTATTGTCATAAAACTCAGTAAACTGCACCTTTGACCCAAGTGCTTGCATACTGATTCTAACTGTAAGTTTATTATGTAGAATGATTACTCTAAAATACGACAAAACATGGTGCTGATTTTGGAAAAATAAATTAATTGATGGTGCTGTATGAAGTCAGATTGTTTTGAAAAAAAGTTGTATGACTTGTTTTAAAAAGTTGATTACTTTTTTCACACATTGTTCTACCTTTTTTGCAAAATATTTCAGATATATTCTTGAAATCTCTGATTAATCTCTAACAGTGGCACTAATGCTGTACTCCTGTAACTCTCACTTGCACTCTTATGTTGTAGTATTTAAGTTTTTGTTTTTTTGTGTGAAACTTCTTTTACTGGACTCAATTAGTGTAATCAATTTTAAAAATGAAAATGGTTTACATCACAGGTACTGATCAGGTCAATTTTACCTGACAGTGAAACTGGGGTCATAAGTGTCAAATTTAGACCTTTTGTTTCTTTGTGGGATATAAGTTATATCTCATCGGAATAATTTTGTTGTAATGATACATGAACATAACAAGAGGGATAAAGGAATACTTTACATCCAAAAAGACCTTCTGCATTTCAGTTACCAGTGTTATGTTGAATTGGGGAAAAAAATCAAAAACACTGCATTTTGCTTTTTGCTAAAACCTTATGATATAAAACATCTCTGCATAAACAGTCAGTCACAAATGAATAGCCCACCAATGCCGTTTGTGATAAAGTGATTTAATAGTAACATTTTAGTAAAAACTGCAGGGACTGCCCATTGTTTCGAAGCCCTGTCCAAGAAAAGTTCCAGTGGACCGAAAGCCTATTATCCCCAAAATAATGTTGTTGTGAATCAGTGTGGACCAGTGCTGTTCAACAGAATCAGCCCCGCTGGCATTTCTTTGACCTGACACTGAAACTGCTGTTACTTTAAACTTTCTCTGCCATATTTACCAGAGCTACATCTGTGTTTACAAAGCTGCCAGGGCAACTATGCACACAAATCTACACAACATTAGCGCTGACACATCTGTATCTGTATACATTACAGAGAACATGGAAATAAATGTGTACAACTTCACCTCCTCTCTGCTCTCCCATCATGTATTCTTCTTTTTTTCATCTTGTGGTCTTTCTTTCTCTTGAATACACACAGTTCCAAGCCCTGATTGACTCATGACAATGTCAAATTTGAATATTTTGTGCTGTAAGGTGTAGCAGTTATGGCCTCAGTGCTTAAATGTGTCTCCAGTGTTGCACCACAGGTGTTTGGCAGCTGACATTAAGGTTTAAAATTCTGACCTTTTATGATAATATCTTCATATTGCCACTTATTTGTTAACAGGGTTGCTGGGTGTCTGTGGCATCATTAATGCCAATACACTGTCAGCTTTTCCCAGGTGACTAATGGATTAATGCACCTAGGCTTAACTTAAGCCAGTTACTTACAGAAAGATCCGCCCAAATAGGGTATGCATAACATTTAGCACATTGCACAGCTAAAGAAGTAGTTTGAATGGAAATTTTAAAGCTGGTCGATCCACAGTCCAATGATTGGAGGCACTTTTTCATGGTTACCCTGATAGTCATGATAGGAGGATGATTAAATTTTACCTCTTTAAAAGCATGTTAATATTTTTCTTTGTCATCAGTGTAACAACATTAAAGCAAGTTCCTATAGCACCAGTTGGAGATAACAAGATAACAATGGTCGTAATCAACTTGCTGGGTTAAACCGTGTTTTTCTTCCCAAAGCTCTGTGCATATTCCCATAAAACAAGTCAAAAATCCATTCATTACTATGAGAACCTTCCGTCTTTGTTGTTTTTGCCAGTCGAGTTTGCCTCAAGTACATTACAAATTTGAACTGTTGCAACAGATCTCGGGAAGACTGTAGGCTAGGCAATGTGCCACAAGAAGTTATAGTGCAAAAAAGAGTAAGCTAAGAGATCTATAGATGTAATACCACTATAATACATCCATGATGTAATACAGCTTTATTTATACATTATTTTAAAAGTTTAAAGTTGCACGGTATGTTTAGCTAGTCAACACTGGTAGCATGCTTGTTGATAGAGTGCATGCAAAGTGGACCATATGTCTTTTAACAACATATTTCACAAATCTGGCTACACAACTAACACGCCGACCTCAACACTTATTTGTTGCCATGCATTATTGGTCCTGTTTCTGTCTCTGGACTGCTCCATCGGCATATTCAACAAGACTGGACTGTGAAAAATACCCAAAATGAACTATTCTGCCATTTCTGTGTTTCTGACCATCCGTACAAACATGCATTTCCTTGTGTTGAACACTGAGGGGTGTACTCCGTATACTATATGGAAATATGTAGCAAAAGTAAAACTAATTGGAAAAGAGGGTTCACTCCACAATGTTGTGATTGAAAAGCTTCACTTTGTTCACAAGCTAGTTGCTAACTTGGTTTGTCTGTTGATTGGAGCTCAAAAGTCGCTCAAAACTGTTATTAATTGTGGCAATTTTAACACTTCTTTTGGCTGCATTGCATTGATATTGAGAGTCCTGTTGGATTGGAAAATGGATGGATTTGGATCTCTCCCTGTAAAGGGCTTGTGACAAGATAGATAATTACATAAACAGATGCACCAACACACTAAACACTGGCAATATTAGGCCTTGAGTATGGGAGACAACATTCTCAGCCATTTAACACTCAAACACACACTTGAGGCAGCGCTGCATAAACTGTAACGCTACACCGAGGTAAATGGGTTTCACAGTTCACTGCTGACAACTTGGACACCACCAAATCCCTAACAACATATTTCTTGGCAGTTTTTTAAGGTTCTCAGGCGACCAGCAGCAGGATGTGCACACAGAAACACGACGGGGGGGAAGCTGTCCACTCGATCCTCATTTCTATCCTCCATAGGCTGAATAACCCTCGCTTCAGCCATCCATCCATCCATAATCGTGTTTAGTAGAGTCCGAGACGTGTCCACAAGCCTTTTCCACACCATAAATCTACTTTTACAGCTGGGATATCTATTCATACCCCTGCAACCATTTACAGTGTGTTGCATAAGCGAAGAGAATCCATCAGCTGCATCTAGGTGTGTGTGTGTACACAAAACTCAGGGGTTTATGGTAAAGCTCAAGGTTTTTTGAAGTTTTTCAGCTCACTTCTGTTCATGTAGCTCCACTGTGAAAACTGATCAGGAATGTATAGCCTATTTTACACAGAGATCGCACTACAGGGCCACTACTAAGTCCTCTCTTTATGTCTCCTTTGTATTTTTTTCACAGATCCAAACGGCAGCTGCTTTATGCCACTCCACTGTGTGATCTAAATTAACATCTTGCTTCATGTAACCAGTAGAAGTGTGACGGACGTGACACTGAACACAACAGCATCAGCCCAGTGACATATCACATATGCGTCAGCTGTCTTTTTGAAACAATGGCAATGGCCTACCATGGTAATAACAATCATTTTCCATCCCTATTATATGAAGGCTGATCCCATCCTCTATTAGAAGGGTGAGGAGCTCCCAAAACCTCACTGTGTTCCCAATATGCAGAAATTTTCAGCTGCTGTTCTTCTTCTTCAGTTCTCCACTATCTGCTAATAGGTGCTTTACTAAATCTCCCATGGTAGGTCATGCGAGTCTGTTCTCACTAAATTAGTGTCACTTGGTCAGTACTTTGGGTGTAAGAGCTCAATGCCAAAAGGCACCTTTCACGTGCGCATGAAACCCAGCTGGACAGCATCAGGTGACATCGCAGCCAGACAGAACCAGTACTGCCCCAATACCAGGGGCACGTCTAAGGAGTGACCCAGGGTGGCACGCAACACACCTGAAAATCTGATTGGCCACCCCAGATGCCACTCAGTTATGATTGGCTACCTGCCCAGTCAGTTTAAACTGTTAGACGGGTAAAATAAACTTTCGTTTATAAGTGCAATTCAGTCTTAAACTAAACTATAAACAGGAATGTAAGACACAACAATGTTAGTAAGTAAAGTACGTCTGGGCAGTAAAAACAAAAATGGTAAATTAAACCTATGCTACATGTGTGCCTGGAGCAGCACTTACACCACGTGCCACCCCTGCATAAGTCAGTGGCCCACTTTGGTCACCGCAGTGAGAAAAATCTGCCCATTACTTGCACGGGCGGCATCGATTAAGAACGCAGCCTAACAGACCCTGTTGCCTGTGCATGAAATGTGGCAGGACAGTGTCAGGGTGAAACGCAGCTGGTAACGATGTAATATAAGAAGCACAAGTGCACCTGTAGAGCGGGTGGGAGGGGAGCTGGATGTATTGACAAAAGCCGGACGTTAATGCAGTAGTCTGGTGTTCCCTTTCTGTTTGAATGTGTTTTTTTTTTAACATCTTACCATGTGCCTCTTTCCCCGAATCTTAACCATCTATGTGTGCATATGTGTTGCACATGTAGCCTCATCCCACCTTGTTGTTTTGCTGACATCGAGGTGGTTGCATCCCAGAGGGTAAAGAAAAGATGCAGGATACCTGGAATAAAATATATAGATGTGGAAGTCCACTGCAAAGCAACAATATGTGATGACTTGGGAGCCAGCTGCTGTGTTTTTACAAACCCTTTAGGCGCCTTGACTACTCTGCCCCCCTTTCTGCAATTGTACGATATATACAGAACAGCAAGGTGGCATAATGGCGTGATATTCTGGCCTTGAAGAGGCAGTGAAAAACTGGCTTATATAAGTGTTGACTGACATCAGAAGTTAACAGCAGCACTGAACAATGAACAACACCTTGAAGAGGACTTTCAGTGAAGCTGTTGGACACTGAAAGGTTTAGTCCCAAGGCTGAGCCAAAGCACAGCGTGTTTTCTTTAAAACAAGCACACACACACTCACACACACACACACACACACACACACACACACACACACACAAGCACACAAGCACAATGGCATCATGAAATAAAAGCTGCCCCATGTGAACCACAAGGACAAACCAATAAAGGAAATAAAAATCACGAAAGTGTTTAGGCAGTCTCTTTCACTACCTCTCTTTGTGTTCCCGGCCAGCGGGTGCTGTGCTGCCAGCCGCAGGATGAAAATGGGTAGTTTTGTTGTTGCAGCTCGACACCTGGGAGGCAGATTCAAGCTGTTGGACGTTCAAACACACAGACAGACACGACACCCCCCGAGTCACCAGGACAAACACAAAGACTCTGCAAAGACAAAGTCTGCCTCTTGGAGTTTCAAGGCCAGAGGTGTCTCTGCGGTCCAAATGGTTCGATTATCATTCCTCTGCTTATCCTTGACTTTTTTCATCCTCCGTTCATTAAGGATACACTCCCTGATGTTGTTATGCACCCATTAGCACCACTAAATCCTCAATAATCCATATAGCTCACTTCAAATCAATAAAAAATTATATAAATGTAAGATTAAAGGAAGAAAAGATGTTTATTCCTGTATCACTGGGGCTGAGTTCAAAAACTCAAAAACAAAAAAAGGAGCTCAAAATAAAACAGTCTGTTATGTTTAACTTAAAATGTTGCGATTTCAAAAGCACGTCTAAATGTTCTTTGAGTGATCATGACCTGGAAAATGATTTCTTCAAGTATAATGAAAGCAGGATGAAATGCTTTGATATTTTGGCACACAACACGAAAAACAGATTCACAAAACATACCTTTAAACTGTGAAATGTGTTTAGTTTATAGAAATGGAGGCAAAATCTGTATTTCAGCTAATTACAATATACTGATTGGTCATAACTTTAAGGGATAGTTCACCCCAAAATCAAAAATATATATATTTCCTCTTACCTGTAGTGCTATTTATCAATCTAGATTGTTTTGATGTTAGAGATATCAGATGTAGAGATGGCTTGTTGTGCTCAAAAAGCCAAATACCTTTGAAAACTCAACAGCAGCTATTCAGAATATTTGTGCTGTGACCAAATTTTGTATTCAGCCTGAACTTGTACTCTGTAGTTCTGTCAAGATTGTCTAACCAACAACATCATACGTGGATGTCTGTAGCTTTTGCTGTTGAAAAAAAAGGGTTTTTTTTGTAAAATAAGAGACAGCAGTGTTCCACACATTCAAGACTGGACTGATGCACTGTTAAAAAAAGCTAAACTCAAATAAATGATTTACATGACTATAGGCTCAGTAGATGCATTTGACTAAATATGGTCTTCTTTTTGTTTGTTTTGTTTTTGTTTCTTGGTAGTTCTCTTGCTGGCTTTTTGAAATTGCTTGATGGGTTGTATAAGGTACAAACTGTTGTTGTGCTGTCTCATTTTTTAAAAATTTGTTCTTATAATTAGTGTAGGAGTGAAAGTGTAAAAGAGTGTAGTCCAGTAGAAAGAAAATTGTCCCTTCATGGAACTGCTCATAACAAGGTCTGTGGTACATCTTTAGTAACTGACTCGTGTATTTTTAACGTATGTCGAGTCGTTCCATCATATTAGAGAGAAGGCAGACATCTCTCAAGCCGATGACTCCAACATTCAGTAACTCACACCAAAATAATCTAGAGTTAATAGAGCCACAGGTAAGAGGAAAATTATGTATTTTTGATTTCAGTTTTTTTCCCTTTTTAACAAAAAAATGAGTTAATACACATAGCATAACGAATTGCAAGAGGGCTCACTGAATGTTTTGATTAATATAAACATGATATCATATAGTATGGTCTTGGCAGTCAACAGATTTCAACCCAACTGAACACCTGTAGGAGAGATTGGAGTAGCGTGCCAGACAGCGCTCTCCACCAACATCATCTTTTTTTTTGGGAAGACTGATGTTTATCCATCCAGTGGTGTTCAGACTTGGATGATCTATGACAGGGAGGAAGCACTAAAGATAATGTAGACACACATCTGTATTTACTCATATGGTCTGCAGATGCTAATGCATAATATGCACATGTCATCTGCTGTTGCCAGGTATGTAGAAAAACAATGTTTTCTCTGTATTTTCAGTATTGGATGTGTGTGTGTGTGTGTGTGTGTGTGTGTGTGTGTGTGTGTGTGTATCTGTGTTATTTGTTTTCAAGGATCCCTTATCATTAACAATCTGCAGCTTTGGAGGGCATCCATCTATCACTGTCAATGAGCTGCCAGCCTCCTCAGTGACACACACACACACACACACACACATAGGTAAAAAGTGCACCTCTGACGTGCTGATTCACAGTCTCACACTCACACTGTTGACAGACCGTTTCAGCAGACTGTCCTCAGGAGACCTTTTGGGAACAATGTCTTTTTGTTTGTTTTTCATCCTCAGTGTTTTCATTCATTTTGTCAATCAATCCTAAATTATGTTACACCAGTTTATCAACATAGAGTTAGTGCTGAGATCTGAGGAAGCAGCAGCATAACAGATTGTTTCACTTCAAACACATTCTAGAAACCACCTATTTGGAAATGAAGATGCGGGTTTTACCCACATTTTACAGTTACACCGTTTTACAATACAAACACAATTATTCATAATTTGGTTTATACGATGTGACTAAACTGCGGATTGCTAAACAACTGTTTGTTTGACTGTGTGCTGTTTAGCCAAGACTCCTTCCTAGACCTGCAGCACATCCACAGAGTTCAGCAATGAAGCTGGTGAGTAAATGTCAAAGCCAATCAAAGGACAAAAACTAGAAGAAAACACAGGCATAGAGGCAATGTATTCCCTAAATGAGAGTAAGAAACTTCAATAACGTGGTCTGGTTTTTGGTTGTTTTAAAAATGTATTCATTTATTTATGTTTTTCATGGTTTTGTTCACGGAGAAATTGTAAAGGCTGAGAAATAAAAGGCTAAGAAGGCTAAAACAAGAAGCACTGCCTTGCAGTTGTATGCTTACCCAAACCAGTCAAGTTTCACCCACAATTCTAACATGTTGTCATCCCACGTCGTCACATATTGCCGCTTTGCAGTGGACTCCTGCATCTAAATGTTATGCTTATGTTATCTTTCTGCATCTGCTGTCGACGTTCCGCGATGGCTGAAGATGCTGTTCGTGGTTATTCAGTATTCTGAATGATACCCTTTTCCTTTTCTTAATAAAAAGGAGGGTTTCCAGTGGACTTTTCAGATCCTGGATATCTCCTCTCACCCACCTCACACTGTCATCAAGCTGTGAAGACAAAGGATTTTATCCCTTTTGGGTGGTTCTGACTTTGCACTGGCTGTATATTCAGCTTGTGCCCAAGGCTCTTCCCCAGCTAATCAGATCACTGATTAGATTACATTGTGTGTGTCTGTGTGTGTGTGTGTGTGTGTGTGTGTGTATGTGTAATGACTTCATGAGTACAACTCAATGTACAGTGCAAAACAGGCAGACTCTGCCAACTAGAGCTTTCTTTCTGTGCAAACCAATCCTCTAAAGTCACAGGCATTGACGGGGTGTTTTAGAGAGGGAGAAATGAAAGGACCAATCCAAATCTCTGATTCCACACTTGTTACATAGTTGCTTAGAAACATGGTGTTGTGAAAATGTACATGCTGTACAGCTTTTTTCTTTTGTAAAACCATTAACAAAACATGAGTAGTAGGTTATGTTTTCTTTTGTTGAATAAGCGTGAATTCTTTAAATAGAATTTCCTATATGAAAGCAAACCTGAGGCCTATGAACTGTAATGCAACTCTTTGAGAGGTGTGATTGGTCAACTATATTAATTATAGTGGTTAGATATCCTAATATGCTTCATTTCAACTATAAATGAGTGCTGTAGTTAATTGAAAATATTCAATATTAAAGGCACTATATGTCACTCTGGAGAAAGATACATGATTGATGAGTCTTATTCTTAGGTCATCAGACACAGAGTGCCTGAGTCTGAACTAGAAGCTGGTCGCTGGATAATGGTCTATATATCATATATCAAACAAATAAACAAGACACATAGACTCTTTGGAAAAAATCCAAAGTACCTTTCAACTCTCAACCTGGGGATGGATGCAGGAGATTTAATTGATGATACTGATTGACCTTACAAAATTACTAAAATGCCAAGAGCGTTCATTCTGTTTTGCTACAGAAAGCTAAAGATTCTGCCTTCCACATCATCATGTCATTTTGTTAGGTTGCCTGCATGTGGTGCAAATGTGGTGCAAATGCACAGTGGCACCAGTATTTCCCAATAAGGGCCACGAGATTGTTGTTTACATAATGTGGTGAATACTGATCTAAAATGAGACAACAATAGCTGAAGCATTCATTGGTTTGGCAGCAAGATAAGAATTCTGTCTTTTGTGTCATTAATGTCATTACATCACTTTATCTTACCTTAAGCGCCGTGCAAATGTGTTGTTTAAATGTGCCATGCCAACATGATGATAATGCACAGTAGTTTTGGTATTTTCAAGTGATGGCCCAGTCTGTTCCGAATTTGTCAAATACCACTGCTTTTGCTGTCATTTCAGCGTAGGACACCAAAAACCACCTTTCACAGCTGTATGATACGGGCCGTGTCAGCACCTACCACAGCAGCATGATACGCAGACAGGGAGTGTCAAGTTGAAATGGTCACAAACATAGACTGTAAAAAAAGATGGACAACTCGCCCCCACTTACCCCCGCTATGATGAAGTAAAGTTAAAACATCCTGGATACAAGTGTTGCCATCTTGCGAGGGTGATGTCATTTGGAGCCCTGCATCTGCGCAATAACGATATCAGCGGTGGGCAAGTTCCCACCCAAACACCCCTCCCACCAATAGTGAGCAGCTCCATTGAATGTGAGTGCACGGATTGACTGTCACAGCTGTCAATTATGGCGGAAAAGCTCCCTCTTGTATAATTTAACAACTCATTAACCAAACTTATCATGAAAACAAACATTTGAACAAACATCAGACTGATGAGAATCACTTTCAGTGACAGAAACCTTCTTTGGGAAAAAATTATTTGCCATGTACTTTGACTTTTTAGTTGAGCCTATAACCATTCAATAACATGAAGGGGCGGGTCTTAGGACCTGTATTGCAGTCAGACACTAGGGGGCGATTGAGATTGAATAACCTCACTTTAGGGGAGCTGTCATGTCGTCCATCTTTATATACAGTCTATGGTCGCAACAATATTTAAGCAGCACAAAGGTCCCTATGAGGTTTATGCATGTAGCTGTCGATATATTCAACAACCCTGGACTTTCATGTGAGAGTCCAGTTTTCGATGGGGTTTTTTTCTACACTCTATCATGTACCCTTTTTGCCTAATCCTAACCATCCGTGCCCCAGTAGCATAATCCCAACATATGCTTTTGTTTACATCCCAGCGTCAGTAGCAGCATCCTGAAACATCAACAGCAGATGCAGAAGGATACCTTGAGCATAATATGTAGACACAGCACTCCACTGAGAAAAAGGCAAATATGTGATGAATTGGGAACAGAATGTGTTGGAATAAGACATGGATGAGCTCAATAAAATTTGTCAAATAACATATTTATAAAGACTGTGGTTGTGAGATGATTGACAGAAATGAGAGTACCACATAAAGCAGAAAACAGGAAGTTTCTTTATTTTGATCTCACTTTATTGAAGCTGTTTTCATCTGAAGCAGAAAACCCCTAAATAGTGGATTATTCAGAACTTCCTCGATAACTTGCACATACATGTTTGTGACTTCTTGTATATTTGTGCATCCGTCAGTTTGTGGTGTTGCGTGCGAGACGGTGCTTATGGCATTCTTCATCATGTTTCCAGTGAACGTGGCCCCCCAAGCACAAGTTGTCCCTAATAGCTTATTCCCCCCTCGTCGTAATTCCCATGATGCTCGTCGCCTTTAGTCCCCGCTGCGATCCTCTGTCTGTGACTGCCCAGCTCCTCATTGTGATGTTCTCACAGCAGATGGAGGTCCTTTCAGCGACATCAGCTGGAGCTTCACTCCACCAAGACATTAGTCATGCCTCCAGGCTACCAGGGACACAAGAGGGCTAATTGGAAACAGATCACACACACTCACACTTGTGATCACATTTACACGTGCAGTCACGCACACAGACGGGTGAACCCACATGCAGGCCATCACACACACACACACACACACTTAATTACTCAGACCCTCACTCTAATACACTTTCATACAATGCGTCACACACACTTGCACTCTCTGTCTTTCAGAGGCCCCTCCGTCTCCCCAAAGGAAGCACCTCGGGGTGATGGAAGGGGGTCAGTTTATTGTTTCTTATGAAGAGCATGTGAAACAAACGAGGGACTCCACAGACGGGTAATGAGAGAGGGATCGAGGGATGGGAGGACAGAGAGAATGGAAATCCTCCACCTCCATTAATGTGGCTTTTCCTCTCTCTGTATAAAGGACAGCTCCATCCCCATCCACATTGTGTGAAGTCAGTCCAGCGTAAACCCTTAATGGCTAATAGCAGCACACACACAATCCCCCTGATCTGGCTGCACATGAACTCTGCGGCTCCCACAATCAGCTAACTGCCTCTTAATTAGCTCATCAAGGCTTGACAGGTGGTTACACTTTAGCCGTACAAAATTACAAGTTATGTCCAGGCATGTCTGTGAATGGTAGAGTCTGAATTGTGTTAGTTGTGGACCAGGTGCAAATTCAAGTGGTTAACACTTCAGTTTCATTCAGTCTTTTTCTTTTTTTCTTTTCACTTTTCTTCCCGATGGCAGAGGTCCATAAAAAAAGCTTCACATTGTGGGGAATCCCCACAATCCTCCCACACTGCAGTGCCCATTTAAAGGTATACCATGCAGGAATTGTCAGTTACCATTTGTAAAAGGCAAAAATGAACATGAAAGCTAACCCCAAATTCATGATGATTTACTACATTGTGTCTGTCATTGCTGTAGCTTCCCCTTGGATTTATGTTTCCTGCAAATCATTGACATATCCCAGGCTGTATAATATAAATAAATAAATAAAATGTACTTTGCATGTAGTATATAAAAATATATATTTTTTGTGTTTTATTCATATAAAAACAGTGGTATCATCTATTGACTGATGTTGGTTAAAAAAAAAGTCAATGAAAGTAGAAAATATAATATTAACGTATAACATTTTTTTAAAGCTTGATTGTGAAAAGTGAATTTTGTACACAGAGCAATACACGTGTATGTAATATTAAAGCAAGCCCTAAGGGTTAAGAGGACTGTGTTTAGGTTCAGTTCACTGTGTTCTCCCCCTCCTGTGTTCCTGTGCTGCCTTTACTTCCTTTACCCATCTGCACACCTGCCCTGCATCAGCCTCATTAGTCCTCCCCTGCTCCTGAGTCTTTCTTCTGCCTAATCACCTGATCGCCCTCACCAGAGCTTCTCTACCAACTTCCCCATCTGCAAATCATCCTCTCGTCCAACTACCTCATACTGAGTCCTGGTTTATATTTCAGTGTTGAATCCTTGTTTTTTTCTGTGATCTAAAGTTTGCTTTTTCTGTGCTTCTGCCCTGAATTAAGAGTGATGATGGCTGGATACCTGTCAGTCAAGCAAAAGTGCCAAGGAAAAGTCTTCTATTTCAAAATCAAATGCAATTTTTTAACCCAGCTTCTTGCATAAGAAATACTTTGTAATTAGCAAAATAGTGGAATGAATAAATATATCTATATGAATTATTATTATTTACCTTTATTTAAACCGGGAAGGCCATCATTGAGAGCAAGCTCTCTTTTACAAGGATGCCCTTCTAATATATATATATATATATATATATATATATATATTATATATATATATATATATAGATAGATAGATAGATAGATAGATAGATAGATAGTAGATAACAACTCCAGACAGTTATGATTCAACTTACCTCAAGACAGTCTGAGTTACCTTGGATCCAGCATCTGGTGGCCATTCGAGAAAGTTTAAGGCAAGTTTAAGGCTTATGCTCTACATTTCTATGCTTAATACTTCAGCACATCAAGTATGATCAATGAATTAATCTTTGATAACGTATGACAGCCAGCAGGAGGGTTGAACGCTGAACCTTTAAATGCATGAGTGAAAGTGCGCTATATGTTTCTGTAGCTGTCATAGAAAAGCTGAGCAGAGCACATGAATGAAGCGCAGTGCATGAATGCCAAATATATGAAAATAATATTCAGGGATATGTGGTGTCAGACAGGAGACAAGAAGGTTAAATCCTGCTTGTTTGAGCCAAGGCGACTCCCAAAATCTCAGCCTCTGCCTGAGTGACTTCCTGGCCCTCTCTCTGCCCGATGATAAAGAAACAGAGCTGAGGATGTCATTCAGTATCTGCCAATTAAAAGATGCCCTGAAGCATGCCTCACTAACGCAGCTAATTTGTGCATATTTAGAGATAGCAGCTTGGCGGCGGCGCTGCTGGTGGAGGTGGATTTCTCTGATCGGCCGACTCAGCAGCAGCAGAGCGGGGGAAGCCATGATGGACAGCGGCTGATTAGGGAAAGTCCAGAGCAGGTTGGGGTTTGCGCCGATGCCCCAAGGCTTTGTCAAGGCAGCAAACATCTCAGCCTACGGTATAAACACGCCCCTCATTACTTATTTATTCACTCTCTGTGGATGATGTGTTGACAACTGGGGCTGCACGGAGCTGTGGTGAACAGGATAATGTTGTTAAAAACTATTTCAGTGACGAACTGCTCCACAGTCCACTGGGTTTACCTCTCATGCTGAAAATTAGGCAATGAATGACATTAAGGAGGAAAGAGGAGGAGGAAGACAAGGGGGCACAGACACACACATAAGAAAACAGAGCTCTGAAGCATGCAGGAACTGCTATCAAACTGGACAGGTGTCATGTCGTCACAGGACGGCGATCTGGAATCTGTCCTGAGGCTGTGGATACTTTCCTCCTTTGTGATCAATAATACATTGGGTAACACATTAATATATACATTTTCTGCTTTTTTTTGCATTCACGTGTAACTCCTGTGTGTATATTTGTGCCCCAAAAGGCCTAAAATGGAGAAGAATAAAAAGAATGCAACCAAAAAAAGAGCAACAGTAGAGGGATTCTTCTTCCCAGTCAGACAAACATGAAACAGAAGTTGTTTATATCAGCGCAGACAAAAAATAACAAAAGGTTTTCTAAATTCCTCGAAATTATGCTTGCAAACTAAAAAGTTTGGGGCCATTGTAAGTATATATGTAAATAAATATCAGAGTCAGGGGAGGTGAATAATATAAAAAATTAATTTTTTTTAACTTTAGACTTTAATATTTTTGTCTTCATCGTATCAATTCATGAGATTAAAAAAAAAGTACAGTTATTAGTTTTAATCACGCAGATTTACTAATCTAATCTTTGACATTCTGAGTTTTTAAAATCAGAATATTATCCACATTGCCCTGCCTAATATGTTGCCTTATTATACATCTAATTTGGAGAAGTAAGTACGTTGGGACAGCAATGTAATTCTGCTCAAAGAAATTTGCTTGGTTTGCTTCTCCTGATTGTGTACCTCTGATCATCTCGAATGCAAGGCAGAAATGAACATGTTGTATATGAAAACCAGAGACCCCATACTGCTATACAGTACATTATACAGAAGCACTGAAAAAATCAGTTGGAAATTTGCCCCCTGAACCAATGGAAGGCTTATAATGTGAAACAGATGCAGGAAGTATTGAATTTGCACTAACAGCAAACAGCAGCAACAGCAAATTATCACAACTAATGGTGGCAGACCACAAAAGAGAACTAAAATATGGAATATGTATATTGACAACTCACAACAGTCAACATTAGGACTTCTCTGTAAATAAGGTTAATAATAAGGTTCAATAGATTAAAAAAATAACAGATAAGTATGTATAAGCAAAAAAGGATTATCATGAAATTCAGGCGGCTTATTAGACAATGGACCCCTGAGCACAGACACAAATAAGGCTCTCCCACTTTTCCTACATAAGGGCAAGACACACAGATATGAAGGTTTTGCCACTTTTGTTTGGTTGTTTTGTGCCTCTTTGTGGTCATTTTTTTTCTTTCTAGTTTTTTTTTTATCTAGTTTTTTTTCTATTTTTAATTTTTGTCTCTGTGGTTGTTTTGTGTCTCTTTTTAAGCATTTTGTGTCTGTTTGTGGTTGCTTTGTGTCTGATTTTATGCACTTTGTGTCTGTTTGTTGACATTTTGTTGACAGTTTTGCATCTGTTTATGGTAGTTTTGCATCACTTTGTCGTAGTTTTGTGTCTCTTTCTGTTTTTTGTGTCTCTTGGTGGTTGTTTTGTGTCTCTTTTTTGTCATTTTGTGTGTCTTTGTTGTAGTTTTGTGTTTCTGCTATGCTGTTTTGTGTCTTTTTGCAGCCATTTCTGTCTCTTTGAACTCTTTTTGTGTCTCTTTGTGGTTGTTTTTGTGCAATGATCGCATGTCTCTTTGCTGTTGTTTTCCCATTTTTGTTATTATTTTGTCTTATTGTATCTCTTTGTGGTCATTTGAGTGTTTTTCTTCTTGGTACCAGTTATTTTGAGCAACATCTTGCAGGCGTAAGCACTTTTTCGCCCATGGGCCAGTGCCCAATAAGTCCGCTTTGTAATCCATCCATGATGAAATTTCTTGACATATACATTTCTCTACATGTTGAAAGCAGGATCACTCCAGCTGTGGCATAGCAATGGAAAAGAAATGAGATAGTGAGAGAGGTTAAGAATACTTTCAACATGTAGAGAAATGTAGATGTCAAGAAATTTCATCATGTTGGAAATACAAACACAATATTGAAGCTTCATATGCCTGTGGGCTCTCAAGACGTATATATATTGATTTCTTAACCACGTCTTCAGGTCCATGTCCACGTCCATATATATATATATATATATATATCCACATATTCAGTTTGATTAGATTGTGTGTTCAGATCACATTCACTGTTAGGTTGGGACACAGTGCAGACTGTGCTGCTTTTACTGTCTGTTTGGATATTCAAACATCACACAGCCAGTAAGCCTGTTCCCCAGAGATTTCACGAGTTGCTATGTTTGCTTAACGAACCCTAAAATGTTAATTTTTAGAAACTATTACCTTTTGTTTACATCCAGCCTTCATGGTTTCCCGCTCTCCATTAATAATGTGGGAGTCTTGCGCAGTAAACGGAAATATCATGGGACTAATATAACTGTAATTTATGACAGCGCGGGCTTTGAGTGCAGCCACTTAGGGGCGACGCATTCAATCAATAATCACATTATGCTAGAGCACATGAAACTGGGAATATTAAGAGAGAATAGTTTGGCTGTGCAAGTAAATACATAAATTGAATTATTCTATTAATCAAAGTGAGAGCAGGAATTACTTTAGGCATATAGTACATTCTGCATGGAAGCAAAGTCACTGATGCTATTAGTTCACCACATGGGGCCAATGCAGATGATTACAACATCCACTCAATGCTGATGTGCCTCCACTTGTCCTCTATTGGTTCCTTTTGTAAAGTGACAAAAGCTGTGTTGAGGGTTACACATTCATTATTGTTCATATTAGCCTATGGTCACTAGGTTTTTTAAGGTTGTTCTGTGGGTGAAAAGTTTGAAATTGCTGTGTGGAAGATCGCGTGATAAAAGATGTACACTCGAGGGAGAAATATGGAAACGGTCAATAAAAGCAATCATGAAACACGAAACATGTCAGGCTATCTGAGGAGAAGTGGATAAAGGTGACAGTTGGGGGTCGTATTGCTATGTGGTCATAAATATTTATGCAAACATAACCCCTTTTTGATGTGATTTTGAAAGACACTTTAATCCCTTCAGATTCTTATATGACACATGTGGTTCTCAGTGCATGAAATTGATTTACAGACTCGGGACATATTCTACAAATGACATAATCATGATGGTGACAAAGAAAAAATATGTTGTCTTCAAATTATTTTGGCATTATATCCTGCGTATCTTCTATTAGTGTTATCCATGATATACTGATAGCGATACCGAGCAGAACAGATCAAGCATAAAACTACAGTGGTGATGTTGTGTCATGAGACGATTTTAACATGGCATCGTTTCATATAAATATTTTTAATCATAGTGTAAATTTTGACTCAAAATATACAAAAATGTATACAGAATTTATTAACAGAAACACATGCTTATCAAAGCAACCAGTTAGGATGTTATCTGCCCATTAAATGGCCATTATCAGTGTTTTTTGTATTGGCTAGAAGGGGTCTGCCACACCTATTATTAGGTTAAATGGCTGTTATCAAACAATTCAATGGATGTTACCCGTTCGTTAGGTTTTACTTTCATTTTCCTTAGGTTTTAAATGCCAAAATTATGAGGTTAGGTTTAGAAAAAGGAAAAGGTGCAACTATTTGTTTCACCTGGGACACAGACACAGGTCTCCTGGGTTAAAGTCTGGTGTTTTGTTTTTTTTCCACCACCCTGACATCCTCATACATGTGCTTTGTTGGTGCTTAAAGACGATGTTTTGAGGGTCCATTAAAGGCAATAAAGGTCCCGCAAAAAATCTTTATTGTTGTACACCTTCCCAACATTCAGCACTTAGCACAGAATAGACACTGTGCTTCATCCTACTGCTGTTTTTTTGTAGCGCAGCTTTTAAAGCATTAAATAAAAACACTAGCCTCAGAGGAAACACTTTGGTGGAGGCGTGGACTAAAGGGTCCTGTGTACCTCAGTATGAGATCCCAAAGGGGGCCCATAACAACAGTATTTGATGACCTTTGAGTGCGACCAGGCTGGAGTTCTTTCTCTACCCAAATTGGCCACATTTTTTTTTTCATCAAATCTAGCAGACGTGTATGACATGGAGCTGGGTCACATATGATCTACTCCGGGCCAGCACACAACTGATAATGCAGACAATGAGTCAATCTTAGCCTGACCTGGCTGGCTACGGGGGTGGTGAGGCAAAATGAAAATGCAATTCTAATCAAAAGCCTGCTGTGTGGATTTAAAAGTAAAATGTATGTTTTCTCTCTCTGCCTACCTTCACTATTTCTTCACCTCAACTGGTGGAAACACTAATTAGAGTTTTATATTTCTCTATGTGGAAGCAGCAAAGTTTAACAGTAGAATAATCCATGTGTTCATTAGTGGTTATCTGTCCACAGCCCCCAGAAATGGCTCAAATATGCTTTGTTTTCCTGCTTTGGGTCAGAGGGGTTTGACTCTTCTCTCACTCATCTGTCTCTGAAGCAGATAAACTCTAATTTCCTCTCATTACCGAATCAGATTGTAAAAACCACCGCAGGGGCAGACGTTTCCTGTAAGGCCAGGAAGGAAAAATGAGAAAGACAATGAGAGAGACAGAGACAGAGAGGGAGGTCAGACAGACTTCTCAGGCACATTGGAGAGGAAATTTGAGCGAGGAATCAGGGAGTGATGGGCGGCTGGATGATCAGCGTCCACATCATCACTTCACTTACTCTGAATTAAAAACTCCAGAGACGAAGAGAGGACACTTACCAAGCATGAAACAAACACCAGTACACAGATAACAGTCTGTAAATAGAGTCCCTTGTGTTCCGCAGAGTGATCGACTGGTGGCACTCAGTGTGGCGAAGTGGACATGAATGAGTGGCAATTAAGTGAGCACTCCTTAAACTTCACCCGGAGACCCTCCAGCGTGATGACAGGAGGGGTGGAGAGCAGGATGACCGACATCAGAAGGATCACTTCTCACTGCCAAACCACTGTCTCCTCACACTCTACTGTAGACAGCGGACGGTTTCTGGTGGAGACGGAAACAGAAAAGAGACTTGGTGTTGTAGCTGGCAGCAATCTCAACAGTAGGAAGCTTGTTATCTGGACGCACACACAGAAAGAATAACAGTTAAAATGAACTATGGCCGTTTAAAAAGTTCATACAGGCTGTTGCTATGGACAGTCCAAAATTATCAGTAAACACAGTCAACAACTCTCTCCCAAATCCAAAAGCCAAAGTGCTCAAAATTGTGATGTGGTCAAGTATAATGTCTAGAGCTGGTTATTTATACTGAATTGGGGAAGATTTTCTAGACGACGCTCACTAAGTTAAATGCATAGTTAAGTTGACCTACGGTTATAGCTTGATTAAGCCATTTAATTGGACTACTGTCCTTGTCCCAGTATACAAGCTATTAATTGAGAGAATCACAAGTGGATGCTCAATCTCAGATAATTGTGAAAAAAGTCTAAATATTCAGTGTCTGGGTTAGGATAATTCTAAAGGCTAATTAATACTCCCTAAAAACACTGTATCTTGACCGTTCCTGCCCACATACTTAAATGTTTTTGACGAGATCTTTGGTCATATCTCACTTGAACTATACCACACTGTGTCATGATCCTGGCTTTTGTCTGTAGTCTTACCACAAGGACTTTGTGTTTTTGGTTTTTATTGTTTCATGTTATTCACTCATGTGTTGTCTGTTTCCTGTTTTATTTTGCAGGTTAACTCCTCATATGTCATGTCTGGTTTTACTTTCTGCCTTTGCGTGTCTTCTAGCCTTAGTGATTGTCTGCCACGCCCTAATTTGTTTCATCTGTTCCTCGACAACCCTGCTGTCACCTGTCCCTCGTTATCGCTGTGCTTCCCCTGTATGTCCAATTGTTGTGCTTCCTTTGTCTTTTTTTTTAGTTTGTTTGCATTGGTCTCTGCGCTCCTTGTTGGATTCCCTCTGTGTGTCACAGCACGTTAATGTTTTACTCTTTAACGTTTTACTCCAGCCTTTTCAAAAACAAAATAATAACCGCCACCATGTACATGGCCCCTTAGTCTGGTTGTGTATTATGATCGGTGAGGGTTTTCTGTTGTTGACATCATGACTGTTTTTACCTTTCTATAAACATGAATAATTTTGTAAGTAGTTAAAATACGGTACAAAGTCTGTTGGTTAACAGACTTTCTTCTTAGTCTTATGTTTTGTCCTATTTATAAACAAATGTTTAAACATCAGGATCTGTAAGTCTTTTTCCTAAAATTGAAAAAAATTCCAAAGTAAAATTCCTGGTGTGACTCTGGTTATATTATTTTATTTATTTAAATGTCAGGAAGGCTGTTGCTCAGGGCTGACTGCTATTGTGTTTTGACATATGGATGATCTAGATCTGTAGTGTGACTGTCAGAGCTGGTGGATATTCTGACATGATTGTTAAACACACACACACACACACGGTCAGGGACACGGAGAGTTATATGACGAGGAGAGGAGGAGGAATGAAGAACATACTGCACCGCCTTGCCATTGTTACTGTCTGTTACAGTTACCACAGCAACTAATACACAAGCACACACGTCTCAGCTTGTGTTTGCTCTTGCGCAAATGTCCGTACCCCCTGCCCTCACGCCTCCCCCACAACACACACACACACACACACACACACACACGGTGGTGTTGAATGACAGCGCTCTCCTGACCTTGGCGGCACTTGGAGCTCGTCCAAGCGAGAGGCTGCAGGAGGTGTTGAAGCCTGAGCGGAGCAGCGAGGTGAAGGACAGACAGCACTGTCAACGCTGGAGCTGCTCCGCTCCTCATTCTTCACCTCACATTCCTCCTCCACTAGAGACACTCATCAAATTATTTTGACTCTACATTCACCCACACATGCACCGTCACACACACCCCTGCTTGTTACCGCTACCGCTCCGTGCCTCGCCGTGACACCGCTGTTCTGTTGACGTTGCCATTCTGACTCCCGAAACAAACGTTCACAGTTTGTGGGAGAAAGTGCAAACCGCAGCAATTTCACTAAATAACATATTTTACTTCCTGAGGACCAATTAAAATGCCTGTCATACGCTGTGCCCTCTTTTGTGATAATGGTGTCAGGATGGGAGGAGGGTCTCATTATTTGCCCGATAATAAAGAGAGGTGTGACACAGCAGCATTCATTTATAAAGATGATGTTATCTCAGTGGCCTGGTAATCAGGGACATTTTTGCTCTTAGATATGAACAATTTTTGGACACGTCAATCCCCCACAGCAAAATGCTTTAATAGTTTCTATAGTAATATATGTGTACTGCTAAACACTTTGCAAGTTACTCCACAGTATTAGTCATTTATATGAATGTCCTTATGCTCCAGGATGCCGATATGATGATGTCAACAAATGCACATGGTGGGATGACACAGCATGATCCTTGTGTTTACACAACAGCTTAATTACGTTCAGCGTTATTACCTGACCCCGTACATGCGATTGGTTCCATCCTGCAGCGTTCTCAAGTGACGCCGCCCGTGCGTGTTGCATGTGGACTCGTCCTGTGCTATCCGGCCGTCTGTCAGTATATAGTAACAATGCCACCAGTTCTGTCTGAACGCGTTCTCATCAATATCAGTACATTGCCAGATCTTTGGTTTGAATTTGATGCATACGATGTTATACCCATAGAAAGCATGACCTAAGTACAAAAATGCAATAAAAGGTTGTAAAAAAAAAAGACTTATCTGTCCATCATACATTAATGAACCAGCAGCGAGGAAAACATTAACTCACATTAATAGAAAGCCTATGTTTGTTTATTGTGTCTACTTTTGTGTTAACACATGTGCCAGCAGAAGCTTTTGAAAGATGACTCAGAATCAGTCCCTAATTGTAACTGCACTCCAACACTGTGATGATGTAACTTCACACTCACTGTGATGGATCACCAACCTCATGGCTACCAAAGTATTAAGCTTTAAATGCATTTCTTTTGCTGCATGAATCATGGTTGCCTTTCCTTTCTCTTTTTAGATGCAGTGCACTCTTGTGATTTATAGCAGATATTGGTACAGTAAATAACACTGTCATAGTTACTTCAGTAGCTTCCAGTCTTCTTTATTTTAAAATTAAAGAAAAGAAGGTAGATATCCCAAATTCCCACTGCTTATGAGGGGAGGCCCACAGGATAGGAAATCCATCTTAAAATGTTCGCTTTAGAAATCAGTCAGCAGAAATGTCACACATTCATAATGCAAAATGAGCTTAAACATAAAAGCTTCCATTTAGTCTTCCAGAAATCAACTCAGATGCCTGTTGTTTCCCCAGTGTGATGAAGTTTGGAGTGAACTTTTGCCAGAGACTGACTTTGCTCTCCCCTCCTTGTTCTTTGCCTTGTTGCTCTTTGTCAGCGTGTCAGAATAATGAGGGCAAGAGAAGCGCTGCGTTTGGGCCAGAGCGGGGACAGCCAGCTCGGTGCCCGCATGAATATTCAGTCCTGCATATGGCGCCGCGCATAAGGATCTGCATTCACTTAAAGGCACTAATTAGGACGCCTGATTTGAAAAGAAGTGGCTGCGGTTGCTGTCAAAGAGCCTCTTGAGCTTAGTTAGGAGTTTTTCTTCACTCGAAAGGAACAGGAAGGGCGAGAGAGGGAGAAGGTGGACCTCCCCTGGAAGTGGATTAACTAAGTGTGGACTGACCTGTAAAAATAAAACACTGAAGCTTTTATTTGGGAAGGAGAGAGAATGTCATGTCACATCATGTCATGGATCACTGAGCTTAAAGCGCTGACTCTTTTTAAAGGGTAATACTGGTGTTTTTTTAAGTTGATGTCAACGGTTCAGGTTCACCTCTCCAGAGTCGGCATGGTTACGGATATCAGAGCTGTTTTTTTCCCATTTCAGGGAAAGCTATTTTTAACTCTTGATGAGGATGAAAAACAACATCTGCAGCGAGACAATCAATCACAGGAAACACGGCACATCTCTTTGCTTTATCATGCTTTCATCAGTGTTTTCATTTCAGTCCAATTACAGAGTGGGGACAAAATAATTTGGAATGTATTACAGTGCAATGTAATCTGAAACAATGACGCATCGAATTAAATACTGAGAACAAATCAACACCTTTTTGATAAGAAAAATAGAATCACTGTCGGTTTATCTCTGGGAATTTGTTGTATTTGAGATTCATGCTATTTTGTCTGTACATGCACTCAGCTACATGGAAGCCTTGAAAAGCTACTAAAAGGAAATTATTTGTAAAGCAAGTGTTGCCTTGCAGTTTTTAATGTCATTTTTATCTGTTGTCTTTGTTAGAAGATAGTCGACAATGACAGCTTGTAAATTAATTCTTTTTGTACTCTACTTTAAACAGTTTGTCTTATTAGATTAAGAAAAATACAATTTCTCCCTTTGTCACAGACTCATCATGTGTCACTGAACAGTCTTTGTTATTCCCCTACTGCAAAGGTAGTTACAACTTACTAAATGAAAGTGCACATCCACTTCTGACTCAAGATAACACCCACAGTACATTGTAAATTTATGGTGTTTAGGCTAAATAGGGAAAAGTTCAAAACCATTCAAACATATGGTAAGGAACAATGTCAAATAAATGAACCAGTCCAGTTGTTAGGTGAAAATGTTTGCATCATATGTTTCTGCAAACTGCAAATACATTATATTCGGCATTTCATCATTGCAAGTTTTTAAGTATATGAGCTGACTTCATCATTGGGTGGTGGTGGGGTGCGTGGATGGCATATCACCTAGGCAAAATGATTGCCAAACAGTGTTTATGGCACTGAACTTGGGTGTTTTTCATCAACATATCGTAGTGTTTTACTGGCACTTGACTTATCACACCTGGGGTACTTTTTACCAACAAATGGTGGTGTTTCCCTGTTGTGTTAAACCACCAAACCTGAGCGTTCTTCACTGACACATCAATGCATTTCCCAGCATTGTTTGAGTCATCACATCTGGGTGTTTTTCATTGACACATTGCAGCGTTTCCCAGTAGCCTTTGAGCTACTGAACCTGGCTGAATTTCACCGCCCTACCCCTCCTTTTTCTAGCAGCTTTTGTGCCACCAAATATTAGTGTTTTAAGAAAAAACATTAGCTTTTCCCTCAGCATAACCAAGTGAGTGTGTGCTTTAAACTAACCACACCATCACCACAGTGTTGCTGAGAAACAAAACGTTTTAGAGAATCCGCTAGCAAATAATGTACAAATGTAATGCACCTGTGGTTTGCAGAAATGTTTAATACAAACATTTTTCTGGCGATCGGGTTCAGTAAAAAAAATCAATGAAAAAAGGAAACAAAACAGTGCTGGATTGAAAAGATGCAAGTGGATATGTTGACTGGTATGGGTGTGATAATTCAGGCATTTTCCAGAAAAGTGATTTGTGAACACTGTTTGCATGCAGTGATTGTGGCTTGCAAAGAGGAGATACATTTACAAATCTTACAGGGTTCTAGCATGCTAATGCATGGGTCACAGTTATGGTCTTTATATGGCCGTAATGGGTTTCAAAATTAGTTTTATGTATCAAATCACAGCTTCCCTGTTGAAATTTTTGTAAGACAGGCTCCTCAAGCCGGTTGAAGTCTTATCAGACGCTAAAACATTGCACAACAGTTTGTAATACTCTGAAAAAGAGGATGAGGTTATTGTTGCGACAACACTTTTATCTCAACAACTGTCAGGAAAATCCTCTGCAACACATGACAGTCTGGAGACAGCCAAACTTACTCACCCTTAAAGAGGGTTTCCAATGAGAGTTACAAGTTTGGTACCAATGGGGCCTGTTTTACATAGAGAAGGAGTCAAAAAACATTGCAACAGTAACCAATACAGTGTAAGTGATCCAATATATACCAAAATCAGATGAATAAAGAACACTTTATCACTGTAAAACATACTGCATTGGGGTCAAATGTTGACACATGATACTGTTGCAAATGCATCACAGTGCACTGGGTTAAATGTAAATGAGACAGAGACAGAAACAAATGTGTGTTTCCAAACAACATTGGTAGTCCCCTTTGGCGATACATTCTCCTGTTTTACACAATTGTTTGACCCTTGTCTCTGTGCAGAGCTAAGTCTGTCCCACAAGTGCAGTAAGTGCTCAGATTGTGGATTGTAAATTCTTGACCACATCCTGACTCTGAGGTCTCCTCTTCCGCAGGAGCCAACCTGTCACGGCTCGGCACTCAGGATGAGTTAAAGTTTTGTCCTGCTGTAAATATCGGGCAGCCCACTAAATAGCTATTTGGTGGTTTGAGGCCATCTCTTCCCTAGCGGACATATCTCTTTCCTGTTGATATATGGGTGGTATCTTCATGTCATCATTCATCACGGTCACAGCTGGTGAGGACAAAGAAAACCGAGAACTTTTTTTGAGTTGTGCAAGATGAACTTTTGGGTCCAAGACTACACTAAATGTGGGCCAATTTTTTTTTGCCTCCCCAGTTTTCCATTTTAAAGGTTGGCGAGGAAGTTATAGCCATTTAATGCCTGTTTTCTGTCTGTGTAATTCATGTATAATATGGAATTAATTCATGGTCTGCTATACTACTGGATTACACATGGATTGCAGATAAATGCAAACAGTCATCTGTGTATTTCTTTTGCTAAAGACTTGCAAAAAAAGTGTCTGCAGTGACATTATTAACTGTGTAAAATTACAGTCTTTATATAACTGTTTTTGGCTCCTACCCTTAACATAGCCAGATGGCAATTTAGACCAAGTCACACATTGTAAAAAGTAAGAGATCATATAATTTATGAGGCCTTTCCTTTGGGCTCTCTCTTCAATATCCGTGTAAAAAAAAACAACCCATCAGTTTCAGCTGATTTTCACCCAGATTTTGTCTCCCCACACACCAAACATCATGTTTTTATTCAGTGTCTTCACACAGTGGTTTGAATGATATCTTACAACTATGTTCACATAACAGTTTGTACGATATCTTATGAATTAGCGCCCAATGAATGACATTAAAGTTATTTAACATAAAGTCATGGAGGTTAGGTTTAAGCAAGCGAAGTTACTTTGGTTAGTTTGTCCGTTCAGCCACATTCCCAACTGACAGCAACCATTTTTGTATCATGCTGCCGTAGCAGGTGCCTCTTGGCCTTCTTGCGGCATATAATAGTACTTAAAACATTTCTGCAAAGTAACTTTAACTTGGATACTCTTCCTCCATCACGGCTGTCCATATGCCTTATTTCGGATCTTGTTTTAATTGAATGTAAATGTTTTTAATTATACTTCTACATTATAACTCGTTTGTTATCCTGTATTTTTTATTTTTAGATATTTACATTGCAATTATTGTTTGTTGTTTTGTATGATTGTATTTCTATTTAACTATTATTTGTTGGCTTGTTGTTTGTTTTTAATGTCTTTATTTTTGCCATCACTGAAATTTAGGTTCTCCCTTAGTTTGAAGGTTTGACGATGAGTCAGTTCTCAGCTGACATCCAGTGGCATATCATATGGAAGCAAAAGGCCAATATACATGATTTTATTTAATAGCTATATATAATGTTGGGAAAGTAAGCTTCTCTATTGGGAGACATGGACAGAACAGGTATAGAAGCAGGTAAAAGTTTGTCTGGTGAAGCCTCACATTTTTAGAACTATTTCAGTATATTTCAGCTGAGGTTTTACTTGTCAGAGCAGGTTGAGCCGTTGTAATTTATAACTTGTCATTATATGGCTATATATTTTATTTCACAGGTGATCGAGTGCCATTAATGTAATTAGAAACACCTAAGGTTTTTCTACCATGACAGGTTAAATATCTCCTGTGAAAAGGGCGACGTACGAACTATAGATAGGGGAGAGTGGGGTGATTTGAGCCTGTGGGGAAGTTGAACCACCCCTTGTTTCTAGGCAATCATAGACAAAGTTAGTCATGTGATCACACATTTTTTAAGACTAAACCATTTTACTCACCCTGTGACTGAGAGAGGCACATGGCAAAAGAGGTAAGCACATTTGAGCATTAAAAATTGATTTTTACCATTCAAAGTAAAGTTTTCATGTTCATTCATTCATTAATTCAATTATAGAGAGGTTTCCAAGAAATTCACTCTGTTTTAGTGCTTCAGTAAGTTACAATATGAGACAATACTGTTAGCATGAAGCTAGCTCTAAACCTCTTGATGACGCAAGTTTGCATGCACCACATTCTGAAATATATGTGTCAACTGTAGTTGAAGACATATCTGTCACACCCTTACTTAAAATATCAAGTAAAAACTGGCTCACATCCCCCTGCTCTCCCCTACTGGACTCAAAATTGCTTGCGCTTCTGTTTAAAGAAAATGTCTTTGACTATGATGTGATGCTTGTTGGGTCGATGGCAGTTACCTATCTGTTGCTGTTTAAAAGCACACGTTGAGAGTAAATTTGGATAAAAGAGTAACAACTCTGTCCAGCAGACCTGAGCCCCTGTGCTGCATGAGTCATCGTGGACGGTTTATTTTTTAGATTTTCTGTTGCGGACAGCAGCAGAGGGGAACTTGTGAATGACTGTGACAGGGGCAAGAAAGAACAAGTGCCAAAGGAAATATTGGTGGCCATTTAAAGGGCCCAGAGTACATTAGACACTGACCAGGAAATTAAGAAATTGCCCAGAGACGCCGAGCTGTTGCACGAAACAAGCTGGCAGTCGAGGCCTAAACCAAAACGAGCTGACAGGGCTGACCAGTAGAAACGAGTCACTGTGTTAAGGTAAATTTCACTGTAGACGGTTTATTTTTGTTTGAGTCTGTTAGACTGCAGTGTAGAAGAATTTTTGAATGTGTGTGACAAACGAGGGGTGGTGGCTTAAAATAGGTTCTCAAACATGAACAGTGATGTGAACAGAAACAAGAAAGAAATATCATGTGAGTTTTAATGTAACCACAGGTTTAAGTTAAAGACCTAAGACTTTTTTTCATGTACTAAGTAGATAAATTTACCCCAAAATTTGGGGGAAATTTTGGTCAAAATGCTCCCTCAAAACTTAAGAATCACAATTCAGTTTACAGTTACCCTGCCTCATTAAAACAATCCAGACAACTAGGAACAAAAACAAACAAATGCAAGACATTCACTGCAGCATACAGACAACCACCTTCACCTGTCAGTGCCAAGAGATCAAGATGTAAAACTTGGGATATGTTTTGTTGTGTGATCAAACTGCACATTTTAGAGTGTTATTTTATTGAGACCATCCCAAGGCACACCAGTGTGCTAATGATGCTGTTCAATCAGTGTCCTGATGTGCCACACCTGCTCACTGGCAGAGGTTCTAATAACTTTGTGACCAAAATTTGAAAATGGGAGCAAAAACAAGTGTTGAATTTAAATTTTTGTTCAGTAAAGATGGACAGCAGAGACTTTGATCAAGCAGCTAGAGTTTATAAAATGTAACTTTTTTTACCTTGTGAAACTGCGTCACCTTCCATTGTTCCTCCTAAAAGGAACATGGCAGAAACTTGTCAGCCATCTTTTGAGCATAGCCTATATGAGGTGGGAATTCCTCTTATTATGGGTATTTAAACTGTACCTAAATGGCTGCCAAAAAGTGGTGCCTGTCACAGTGACTTATTATATTATCTGCTGAGATCCCATTTTAGTTGTGTAGTGTAACAGCACATGAAATATTGCATTTTTGTCTGTATTTAAAGTATGTTTCAAACACGCATAATGTTTTAACCAATAAATATGGATAAATACAGCCTCAGTTTGTTTTCAGTAAGCTGTTTAACCTCAGCCACTTTTACAGTGGTCCCTTCTTCATACCGCCGAACACAAAGTGTGCGAAGGAACAATTCAACAGGTCCCTCCTTCCTGCTGCTGTCAGACAGTACAACCAGCACTGCTCCCTATAGACCAAGCGCACAAAAAATGGACTTAAATTTGGGCAATTTCAATATCATAATTTGCAATTTATCACAGTGTGCAATGATCAGTGTGCAATTGGTGTGCATCTTAATATTTTTGAAACTTTTTGCTTCATCTTGTACATTCCTTGCTTTGATAATCCCTTTGCTGCTGTAATAATGCTAATTTCCCCATTGCGGAGCTAATAAAGGATTGTCTTGTTATAAACAAACATTGGCGGGGTGGTTCCACAATTTTTCAGAAGAAAGACAAAGTCTGCACACTAGATTATCCTCCCATAAATGTTTAATACAATTACCACAGTAAGGACTTTGTTTTTCTTCTCTTGTATCCTTTTTTAAAAAAAATTCTCGTCTAGTTTTTTATTGTCTGGATGTGAACTTTTTGCTTGACAATTTTTGTGGACACTTAGATACTTTCTTGTTTATCTGTATTGTCAGTTGGTCTGCTGTGAATTCAAGCTGTCCTCAAGGAGGAAGCCACAAACTCTTCGCAGCCAGCTTTCAAACTAACAGGAGGTGAATGTTCTACATTAAAAACATCCATTTTTTTAGAGGAGGGTTCCTGTAATTGAAGGAGCAGTGCTCTGGAGCTCTGGGAAAAGCTAATCCTAATGTCAGTATCATGAATTTGTTGGTTTATCACAGAGCTCTTGTACATCTTATAAATCACACACACACACACACACACCAAAATGACTTTAAATAACGCTGACAATCAAATACCTTTACAAACTTATTAATCCAGGTAAACAAAGGTACGACTGTCCTGCTTACAGGAACGAGGGGCCCCGCTGAGAAACGCTAAACCATCTAATTGAGGCATTTGATTTAGGCCGATGATCAACACGTCCATATGGGGGCTTAATGGATTCACTTATAATCAAGCAAGCTTACCACTCAAAACAAAGAGACTCTTAGTTGGAAAGCCTTCACTGTGCTTATGTAATACGAGTGCTGTTGATACAAAAACCTTCTCTGTGACTGGATACTAATGATATCTGAGCCTTGGGCTTAATCCAGTATGACTAGTCCTACATGTAGAGCCTGGAGCGTGATAAAGTGACTGCTTACGCGCGCACACACACACGCGTGCACACGTGCACATGCACACACACACAGGCCTGCTTTAGCATGGAATAGTAAAGACCTGCTTTCAGGCTTGTTACACTGATCTTGTACTTACTACTTAAATCCACTTTATGTATTACAAAAAACGTCTTTTTCACACTTTTCACAAAATTTACTGTTATTGTAGCCTAATTAAGATATTTTTGATCACTTTCAAGTTCTGAAAAGAGTCTGCAATTGTGCAAATAAATTATCTAAATAATTAATGATGAATTCAGCCAGTCGCTTTTTTATTACTTTAACACCTTGCAGGTTTGTCTGATCGCCATATTAGTCCCCAAAAGTCGCCAGACTGATAAAATATGATTGCATGTATAACCAAACATGGCTGCAAATGAAATAATCCAATTCAGAACCAGTGCAGAAAAAAGGAAAAACAAACCCCAATTTCAATAGGGCTGCAACTAATTTTTTTTTTTTTTTTTAATAAATTATTTTCCAATTATTTTCTTGATTACATGCTGGTTGGTAAAGAAAAAATCCCATCATATTATCTTAGACACACACTGATGTCTTGAAAGATATTTTTTGTAATACAAAGATATTTGTATATATATTTATATAGCATTTTGGTAAAAGGGCTGAGAGAAAAGCTTCACATCCAGGCATAACAGAAGATGGAAGTAAAATAGGTGTTTGCTTGACAAATTGCTTCCACGATGAATTGATTATAATAGCAGTTTACTGAATAACTTTCTTTTAATCAACTTGTCAAATTGTTTTAGCTCTAGGCTGCAATCATTAAAACTTTCTTAGAAGTTGGAATTATGATAAAATAAAAAAAAAAAAAAAAAAAAAAATATATATATATATATATATATATCTTACTAGAAACTACAACTTGCTAATTAAGACACATTCTGTTACAAATATTTTCAAAACAAACGTTATTTGTGGGGGTTCAATTATTTTTGTCAATTTTTTCAGATTTTTTTTGGTCGATATGAATTTCCATATATTTGGTTTCCTTGTAATGTAAAAAAAATATTTATTTTTATCATAACTATCAGCAAGTTTGTTTTTTTTTAAACATGAAATGATAGCTAGCATTCTGAATTTAAAACAAAAAGCTCTATATGTTAAAGCTGTCTTCCTCCTCCTGGTCCTGTTATTGATGCAGATTGAGTTCTTTTAGACACTGGGATATATAACTTAGGCTCCACCCAAACATAAATATACTTGCAAATGCTTCTTTAAGCAGGTGGATTTATGTATCTCATGATGTGCCATAAATCTGTTCCACAACTACACAGCTGCGAAACAGCCAGCTGCCTTAGAGCTGTAACTCTCATCTCCTCACAGACAAAACTTTATAAGGCAGTGTTATCCTAAAAGTGAAATGTTTGGACCTAAAGAGCCTTGCAGAAATCTGTTTATCAGTGGAGCTTTATACTGACACTGTTTACTGAAAACCACAGCAGCACTGAGCAGCTTATGGAAAGAAAAAAAAAACAAAAATACACTGAAGGTTAATAAGTTTGTTAAGGGAAGCAGGATAGAAGATGTTCTGAATATTTCCTTCCCTCTACACACTCTCACACTAATTTTGTTTCTTTTATTCTTTTGCCAAATCTCAGCAGTTTATCTTTTTCCTCCTCCTCTTGTCTTTAGATACCCGTCTCTCCTGCAGTGTGCTTCATCTCCTCAGAGGCGGAGCCGGGTCTCTGGTAAAGCCGGTTGGAGTCGGCGTCGTTGACAGAATCAGGATGTCTCCTCCCAGAGGGATGCAGGAGTTTTCAAGTTGGGACAGAGACTAAGGAGGGCTGCAGGTCCTGCATTAACAACCCTGTGCGTGCACACACATACATACACACATATTTGTCCCATATGCTCATCACTATTCATCACTAGTCATCTGCATGTCCTCATAAGCCGACAGGGGGTGGAGAGACGCAGGAAAAGGCAAAGCGAAAGAAAAATGAGGTGAACTAAGAGAACAAGGAGGGATGAAACAAAGTCTATCCTTCAAGTTTTAAAGTCAGAGGGATTTTGACGGTTTCTTACTCCTCTTATTAATATACCTCTGATTGAACCAGCAAGCTAAAGAGGAACATAATACAATTCATAAATGCGAAAATGTTTCCCTTGTATTCTTTGGGTGTCATAAGTCTGGACTCCTCAAAATGAATATGTCTTAGGAAGAGAAAGGAATGTGATTTCTAAATATTGGCTAGCCATACTTCTTGCGTTTTAGCCTTTTGGTTAGTCCATTTTGATCGAGAATAAAAAAATCTCCACAACAAATCGATAAATTGCCTGAAAAGTTTATGCAAACATCCCAACCTGTTTTCAATCAGAAGTCGTCAAAGACCCCTGCTTTTGCGATGCTTTTGGTGTGAGATCTGGATGCCAGTAGCCACCTTTTGTGTCCGTATGATATGCCAGCACATTATCACTCCAAACTCAAATAGCGCCACCCTGTCGGTGCTTTTGGCGTATGAGCATGATGCCAAAAGTCACATTCCACATCCAAACAGACCGCAGCTGGACGGCGTCAGATGAAAACGTGCTCAGACAGAACTGTTGACATTGTCATTATACGCTGGTGGATGGCCGGATGGCACTGGGCACCTCCACAAGAAACGCACACAGGCAACATCACTTACAAACACCACCAGACTAAACCTGTTGCATGTGCAAGAAACACTGAAGGCCAGCGGCAGGTAATAACGCTGCTGCTAACAAGGTAATATAAGGAGTGCAAGTGTGCATATTGAAAAGGCAGGTGGGGAGGTGGATGGGTCCCACAAACAAACGACTTTCGTGAGGGTGTCTGGAGTTCGCTTCCAGTCTGGGCGTGAGTGGGGTGTGTTTCTACACTTTACCATGTGCCTCTTTTGTCTAAACCATACCGCCTGTGCCGCACGAAAATATATATATATATATATATATATATATATATATATATACATATATATATATATATAATATCACAAGTAGACATGGAAGGTCACTGACAGAGTGGCACCATGTAAAGAGCTGGGATGAAAACGTGGTGGAACTACATGATGGATTGAACAAAATCCAGGACATCTTTGCCAATCCACCTTTTAGGTCACTGGGAAGATATGATGATTTTCAAAATTACGTACTAAACATTATCCTATTATTGTTGTCATTGTGAGCATGTTTGCTTGACAACCACTACCAGCTATTCAACCTGATCTATTTTCCATCTTACAACATCCTTCTCTGTCCGACAAGCATTACAGCCTGGCTGTAAATCCATAGTTTTGTTGCAATATACACTGTTGTAAAATACATGAAGTTTGCCCCTATTAATGTTTTATGGGACGGGAGCAAGTTGCTCCTCGAGGCACTGTGTTTTGTGTTAGATCCTACACACCTGCAGAGTGTTGACGCATGTTTACTCTCCAGAAAAACAGCATTTTCATCAGATTTGTTCCCTGGCGTTACACACACACATACCTCTCAGGTACTTTATATACATGATGTGGTCGGTGGAGTTTTACTGTACTGTAGCTGTAGTTTGTGGTACTGTTGGGTTGTACTATAGTATATGTTAGTGCTGTGAGATGTTTCTAATATGCATTCTCAACACATGCTCAATCCCAGTTGGTCAAATAGACCCCCTTGGCTTCTGATATACTATGCAAGGCATGCTTTAGTGTCGGCATGTGATGTATGTATGTGTAACTGTCTCCCACTATAAACACACTGTACGACATTGGTCACCAGTCAAGTTTGTTCAATTTAGGCGGTATATTGGCAGAAATGGAAAATAGTTTAATAAGTATGTTTTGTGTAGTGTATAATCACCTAACACATAAGAACCATATTTTCATTTACTGAGAATGAGTCATTTATGTCTACATAGGGGAGTAAATCCTCATCTATAGGGATCACTATATTGTACAGCAATAATGCTACAGTTAGCACGGAACAGACACACCTAACACTTACTGTACATGGGCTCATTTTGCATTTTGGTGTCAGACACCATAACTCGCAACCCCTGTGCAACAATAGAATGGAAAACGCATGAAATTATTTTTTTTGACGTTAAACTGCTTTATTCAGTGTTTTTACCGGTTTAAAAACCACATTCTCATCCCAACTCGTCACATGGTGCTGCTCCGTCATTGACCCTCTGCATCTATTTATGGTGTATACATCATTCTGCGTCAGATGTATACACTCCGGGATGCCGTTATGGTGATGCCAACAAATGCACATGATGCAGCACAGCCTTTATGTTTACACAACAGCGCAGATTATCATGATGGTTAAGATTTGGCAACAAAGTCACAAACAGTTAGGGTTTAGGCAAAAGAGGCAAGGTGGTAGGGTGTAGAAAACACATGCACACACACAGGAAGAAAACTCTGGATTCTTGCATGAAAGTCAGATGTTTGTGGGACCCATCCATCTCCCATCTGCCTCTCCACCCCATAAGCGCACTCTTGCACCTTACATTATGTAGTTACCAGCAGCATTATTACCTGATGCTGTCCTTCAGCGTTTCATGTGCATGTAATAGCTTTCATCCAACTGTGTTCTCAATTGACACTGCCCGTTCGTGTTGCATTTGGGCATGCCCGGTGCCATCTGGCTGTATGCCGGCATATAATAACAACTCCACTGGTTCTGTCCAAGTGCTGGTTGGAGGCAGAAGGTGGCTTCGGCCGTCATGCTTGTGTGCTGAAAGCACTAACGGATGCTATTTGACGAGCTTGGACTGAGAATGGCCTTCATATGGAGAATCGGCCAACATGGACAAAAATTCAGTAGATTACAAGTAACGTAAAGTCTCTTTTTGACTTAAAAAGATTAAACTCACTGCATGCACACATCACAATAAGTACTGTATAATCATAGTAAAGTGAATGCAAGTGCAAGACAACTGGTTATGTATTGATCAATCACACAGTCTTCCCACAATACAATAAGGATCCTCCCATAAAAACAGCAGCGAGTAAATCCTCTGATCTTCACTATCATCAGGAGACACAGAATTATAAACTTGCATCCACTGCGCCA
This sequence comes from Plectropomus leopardus, assembly GCF_008729295.1. Classification (NCBI taxonomy): domain Eukaryota; kingdom Metazoa; phylum Chordata; class Actinopteri; order Perciformes; family Serranidae; genus Plectropomus; species Plectropomus leopardus. The sequence goes on from NC_056463.1 coordinate 5,591,585, forward strand.
TTATGGTTTCTGTCAATATGAACACACAGTCTGCTTCTACAAAGAAATAAGCTCAAACAAGCTTCCCACGCATCCTTGAAGTCGAAGTCTTATTGATTATCAATTCTCAAGAAAACTCTCCTTTAGCAGAGGCCCAATTGTTTGGCTTCTAGTTTTGAAAGACAATCGTTCACGGTCAAAAATATTGATCTAATTACTCTGATTCACTTTAATGGAGAGGGGAGAGCCAAAGCAAAGATGAAAATCCAGCCTCTGCAAACCCCGAGGAAATGTGGCTCACATGTTTATCTCGGCTCCAATCTCTGGCCGAGCTAACTCGAACTTAACAGGGAGGAAAAAGACCTGCACTCTGTTCTCCTGCCCTCTGTACTTTTAGGCATTTGAGCTATGAAATAAGCAACTTCCAAGAACCACATGGTACAGAAAATGGAAACAGTCCTCATTGTTGGTTCAACAGCACAATTTTGTGTGTTTGAGTTGAACCAGGGTCAACTTTTGATCCTTTATGCACAGATAAATGTGTTTTTGTGGGGAAAGTAAGCCGAGGCAAAAATTACCGGCACATAATGAGTGGGTTTGTGATATAGAGACGTACTCAATATAATGAAACATTGTCCTCAGATAACCCACCCTTCCTTCTAATGCCCTTCTCTTTTCCTTCAGCATGCCTTCGATCGGTCACACTCCTCCCTCCGTTCTGCTCGATGCCTCTTTCATCCCTTGCTCATATGATTTCCTTTAATGTTGCGTCCTGCATCAGTTGGTGTGCAATTGTGTGTGTACTGTACGTTTCAACATGTGCATGACAAACTGCATGTAATATAGATCCAATCAGGACACATCTGCAAGGCATTGGAGATTAATAATCCAACAAAACTGCAGTAAGAGCAGCACAGCAAAGGAAATCAAGCAAAACAAATGGGTTATTACATCCTCTCTGCCTGTTTAGGAATAGTTAAATATAGACTGCACACTTGTGCTTTTGCTTGCTGTAATTGTCCCCGCGCAGGAGGAAATATCTTTCACACATTGTCACTTTTTTTCCCTACCTGAAGGTTCATCGCTGCCTGGGATGATGGAAGCTAACGAAGTGTTGCAGTGCTCGAGACGCAGGTGAGAAGCTGTGGGAGTGAAAAAAAAAAAAAGGGTGAACAAAAAGAAAAAAGTAAAGGAAAGTAAGAGGAAACGTGGGAGGTGGAAAGTTTGACAGAGAGAGAGGCTTTTCTGTGCCCCGCTGCTGCAGATGAGCCACCAAACATCGAGTGGGAGACGGGTCCTCGGCACTCGACTCCAAGTTGAGTGCAAAGTTCAGCATCTTTGCAGTGTGCTTGCATTGCGCCCAAACAGCTGATGTCAGTTTTTCAACACAATGAGCAGAAGAGGGCAGGAGTTCCGAAAATAAACTCTTGATAAGGACTCAGTTCACTGACACAGCTTCCAAACTGCAAAAGTCTATGAGCAGGATTTTGATTATATAATGAGCGAGGTGTTAACTAATTTTGGGCCTTTGAAACAGATTAAAACCTCTTTTTTTCTTTATTTTTTATTAAAACCACTACATTTTTTAGATACATTTCTTTTGTTTTTTGACAGTTGGATTAATAAGAGGGTGGAAAGAGGAGAAGTCCCGGTCTCAAATGATATCAAACAATTGGGGTACAGCATATGCGCAGTGAAATATGGTCTGAGACAAGACACTGCCCGGCCTTATTGGTTGATTGCTGGCAACTGCAGGACAGATTTCACTGTGCATGTGCTGACATTATTTGAGACTGTGACTTTTCCTCTTTCCGCCCTCTTTACTTCTACGATTGTCTGCCCTGCCTTAATGTGTTTCACCTGTGCCCAATTATCCCCAGCTCCCCTGTGTACTCCCTTTTCCCTATGCCAGTTTGTCTTTGTCTTTAGCGTTCCTCTTTGTGTAAGTTTTCCTGGTTATATAGATCCTTTGACCTCACCCTTAGCCTGACCCTTTTAGGATTGTCTGCCTGTCTGACTGCCTGCCTGTACACTGAACATTTTGTGAAGTCAAAGATTTTTGATTTTCTGCTGAACCTGTCTCCCGAGTCATATGGTGAAATGGTAAATGTACTGCACTTGCATAGTGTTTTTCTAGTCTTTTGACCACTGAAAGCAACACTACATGTCACATTCACCCATTCACACACACATTCACACACTGGTGGCCAAGTCTACCCGACATGGTGCCACCTTCTACTCAGTAAGCATTCACGCACACTCACATTCCAATGGTGCAGCATTGGATTTGAGAGCAGAGCATAAAACACTGCAACAACAGTAACCACAAGCGGACAATTACAACTGTCACACATTACAGATAAGGAAGCACAACATCCAATCAAAGAGTGGTTGAAAGACAGACAGTCCTGTTGTCATTATGGCCTAAAAATGCTGTGATAATGTTTATGAACTGATTTATCCGACAGGTGTCCGCAATGTATTAATTTTTTGTTGTATTTTAATTTTCATGTTATTTGTATTTATTAATGTCTTGTGATTTTTTATGTTTAGTATATTTCATGCCAACGGAACAAGAGATGAAAATTAATTCTGTGCTATATCTGGTGCATATATTACACATATTGCACACTGTCTCTGTTGAAAATAAATAAATAAATTAATGAAATGGGGGAAAAAAGAAACACAAAAAACAGTTGATACATAAACATGTATAATTTTCTAAAATGATTTCAGTGAATTTCTCTATCATTTAAAATTGACTTAAATTCCCTGATAGTTAACAGCTCAGACAATTTAGGTCCGTAAAAACAAAAATATAGCGAGTTGAAATGCTAAGCCAACAAAACTGGAGTTGGAATTCCTTTTCACTGGTGATATTGTTTACAAATAGTAATAGACAATTCTCACATATAATAGTATACCTCTGAAACATTGAGAAGCAGACTTGATAAAAGCATATATGTGATAATTGAATCATGGGGATGACTGAGTTTCCTGTGTAACGCCCGTGTAAGAGGAGCAGTCTGGATTCTGGTTTCAGCACATGGTTCGGGTTAATATGTGGCTGCACCACAGATGAGATAAAATTGCTCCTCAGTATCTTGTTGGCAGTGAACTGGAGGCTGAGTGTGCGGTGTTCAGGTTACTTCAGTCTACATTTTCAGATATTTTCAGGAGTACATTTCAGTTCAGTTATCACACTGAGCTCACTTTAAAGTTTCATGGTTCGATAACCTTCTGCCAGTCAAACAAAAATCAATTTCTCACTCACTCTGAGCTCTGGACTTCTGTTTGGGGATGCACCAACACTAGAGTGAAAATGATTTCAAAAAACATGGTTTCGACTTAGCATGCGATACTGATCAATGTACCAGTAAGAAATTATTTATGAAAAGGATGATGTAGGGATAAAAAAAGCAAATATAGACTACAATGGTTAAGCTTGTTAGCATTTAGCTCTGCAGTTATAAGTCCTAAATCATAATAAAATATATACATTTGTATACATCTATAAATCATAATTCTCTCTAAAATCATTAACTTTGTGTTACATTTATGTGATAGATATAAAATGAGCTAAAATCACTGTCATTTTTCTCTCAAATTTCACAAGCATTTACCAATAATTGACTAATCAGTGACATCACTACACTAAAAAGACTGGATTTTATTTTTGGATAATCTCTTCTTGCTGTTTTTTAAACTGGTCATTTAGTAGAGATTGTACATCATAAAACAGGAAACATAACAAACACACACAGCCCACACACGCACACACCAAAAACAATTTGCCAAGGATGGTTTTGTAAATCTGAATGAAGATCAGCAGTTAGCACTCCGGCTTCTGGATTTGTTTTCTTGTGATTATCAAGAGAGTGATTAAAGCGAGCAATTTTCAGTCCAAACACTCATTGATCAATTCTCTGCTAACCTGGGAGGCTGTGGGCGGCAGTCCTGGAAAGCACTGGTATGTAACCAGTGAAAATATCAATCCCACCTTTTTCCCCTGTAGTTATTATGACAAATTGCTGCGTTTATGGGATTCAAAAACATCAACACATTTCAATAAAAATCTCCCTCGTGCACTGTTCCTCTGCTGCGCTCCCTCATTCCCCACGTCAATCACACCGCTCTGTTCCTTTGCTGCAACCATCACCATCAGCAATCTCTTCCCTGTTTCTTTCCTGCATCCCTCCTTCTGCACACAGCAGCCTTTCTAAGCTAAAATCAATACGATATGGAGTGTGGCCACTTGCCTCTCAGCTGCTGTCAATCGACGTGATTGTCACACACACACAAATGAAGACAGCCTCTATTATGTTTGATCCAGCCTCATGATGCCTGCACAGGATTTCTCCTCTCTCTTTCAGACAAGCAGCATATCTGCACGCTAATTCTGAGTAAAATGATGTATTTATGATGTTTTTAATACATACAATTTCCAAATTCCATTGCAAAAACAAAAAGGCATATACAGGATTTATTAGATGTTATTTTCAATATAGAGCAGCTGGAATCAGGTGGTAAATAAATATGAGGTGAGAACAGGCCTTTTACCTTTAATTATATGTTTCTGTGTTTGTAATTTAAGGGGGAAACATGTGCTACAAATTAAATAAGTATTATGTTGCCAACATGTAAACAGGCAAATGTTATACTGAATAGATTAGAATAAAAAGAACTCAGGAAGTATGTTTTGGAGCAACACATTTATTATTGTGCCTCTATAAACTGTGTAGCTGGCTCAGCTGACCACCAGTGATGTTATACATTGATATTTGGTTGAATTTAAGTTGTGACTTTGGGTAGCCAAAATTCAATGTCGGGACAATGTTTAATGCCAATGTCAATTTCACGTAGAATACTGATGACAGATGAAGTTAACGCCTACACAGCCTGAAATTCTTAAATTGTTAGATATTTAAAATATCATCAACTCGATTTTCATTCCATTATAAATTACACATCTGTCAAATGTAAGAGTCCAATGTCTTTCTGACATCATATTGATGTCCGGTGCCAGCTGGGAACATACATGAACATCTTAATTTTAGTTAAATCAACGACATGAAATACCACAAGAGCCACAGGAGGAGGCTGGGGTGGTGACAGTGCAGTGTTTGTGTGATATATTTACAAAAGGTTATGCACAAACAAGAGTTTATGCCATACTGGTTAGGTTGGGTTTTGGGAAAAGAATCATGGTTGGTGTTGTCACATTATGTACTTAAAGTAATGTGACAATGTAACATTATGTACGTATATGACTTAAAATAACTCAAAGTTGACTTTTGGTTTCACACGAGACATGAAAAGTGGCATTGTGAGTCAAAGTTCGGTGTTGGTTTGAACAACCATCTGCCTCCTTATGTGGACTTTGTCTTTTATACTATGTCACTTGATTTCATCTTTAGTACCCATTAGCCTGCAGTGCACAGGTCACAGCATCCAGTTTTGTGGGTTTTGTGGTATACACGTATATATATATTCCTAGGTATTTCATAAATACAAACAAAAAAAACAGCTTGAACAGTGGAAACTGTCAGATTATAATATCCGTACTGAACATTGGTATGCAAATAATTGAATTGCTTGCAAGATGACTGTGAATGAGCCAATTGTTAAGAGGCATATTTACAGGAGCTGATTCCCATCGACTTATACAAGCGTGACTTCAGAGCTCTGCCTTTTTCTGCAAAAAAATGAACAATCTAAAAACACAGTAACATGTTGTTCCTGGTATGCTTAGTATCCATAGTAAGCTGCAGTATAATTGATTTGTCGAGCTCAGTGGAACTGCAAAGATGAATGATAAATCTGTTTCACATTGCACATAGTCTTTTGATCTATAGTTAACTAGAAAATATTGATTAGTGCAGCCTTCAGAAAAGTAACCACTCATATCAGACCTTCAAGATCATTGTGACTAGACCTTCTCTCTGTAGAAACATCTCCATTTTTACTTGAATGGAACCACAAGCAGCATGCTATTAACAACCCGCTGAGCGTCCTTTGTTGTTTGGATTTGGTTTTGACACAAGCCAAGTCTCATTCCAGAGACTCAAATGTAATTATGGACATTTAAGTGTCATAAAATGATGGCGATTACGTGAGCAGCACAAACTGGGGCTTTATATGCCCCATGTACTGCTCTCCTAGAGTTGTGTTTTGTCTGGCCGTAATTTTTATGCTTGACATTTGTTGTTGTGGAAGCATCTTTTCATGTTTTGAAAGCAGTCATAGTCACCATTATAAGTCTGCCCGCTACTCTGCATTCACACTGAAGAGCTCAAACACACGTCTGATACAAACTCTTGGACGTGTAATCAAGTTTTCATGCTATCATTGCCATCATGACAAGCTAACAAAAACACAGAGACGTTTGGCCTCACAGACGAGCTGAAAAGGTCTTCAAAAATGATTTTCTGATTGCAGGATGTGTTGTTCTGCATAATTATGATGCTCATGCTCAACCTGACTACACTTACTGGCTTTCTTGCCAAGAAATAAATACAAAGATTGACACAACTCTCATATCTGTCTTGTCGATTATTAAGCTGAAGCTGGTTAGCTTAGTTTAGCATAACTTTACGGCAGTAGGGAAAGGTGTAGAGTGGGTCATCCACTAATCGGACGGTTGGCGGTTTCATCCCCAGCCTTCCAGTCAACATGTCATAGTATCCTGTGGCATTATACTGGACCCAAACTGGCTGTTCCATCAGTGTGTGACTGCATATGTGCCTTGTTTGTAGCTCTGTGTAGTTATGCAAGTCAACCAAAAGTCCATTCATTCCTAGGACAACTGCTTGGACCTCTGATGTCTTTTTTAAAACTCCTCACTTTTTTTGCTTGGTCCATTATTTGAATCAAGTATGTTAAAAAAAAGAAAAAAAAAACAACTTTTGCTTCGGGCAGAGTATATGCAGTCTATCACAGATAACATAAATCTGAATTAGCTAACAATGAATGTAAGACAGCTCTAATTGTAATTTGTTTAAAAGTCAGTGGGTTTTTTTTTAATGGAATTTTGGTTAGATGCCTGAAAAAGGTCTTCGGTTAACACTAGCTTTAGAAACTTACATCAGTGAACTTTGAAGATTTCATGTGTCAGTTATTAACATGAGGCTACATGAGACTACAGAATGTCATCACGCCATCCACGCTTCACAGCCTCGTTGAGGTAGGGATGTTACGTCATGTGGCTGTGGTTTAGCTCGTTTATTGCCTAAAATTAGCTTTTCACCTCTGGCGATTGCATTAAGGCTTAAAAAATCCTAAAAGCTGTATTCATTTCTAAAGATGTATGTTTATTCAACAAAACGTAAGTATCATGAAATATTTCTTTTCCACAGGGCTTATTTTCTGCAATAATCCAAAATCAAATGGAAAAATACCATTGTCTCACAAATTAACATGTAATTTCATTTGTTTCGTTTGTAGTCCATATTATTTACCAATACTAACAGTAATTGAAAGTCTTCAAAAAATGGTAGGCTATAGCTATTTTAGATTATAGAAAAGGAAATTTGTGACTTCTAAAGCTTCACATATTTCGGAATGGGCTTGGGGTAAAATAACATAGACATGGCAGGTGAGTCACAAAGTTTTACAAGTAACACATTGTCTGCTTTTTGAACGTTACTGAAGTCCAAACACATAATCTGCCTTTCAGACTTTGTTTGGAAAATCAAAGGACAGAAATAAACCAGTGCTTTCTGTGGTAACTGCATGCCTCAGGTATTTTTAAGCAGGTAAATTACTAAAGTCATAATGAATCACTGCATATTTATGCGCTGATGAGCTCTTCTCTTTCCCCCTGTGTGTCTCTGTGTGTCTTCTGTTTTTCAGTTGGCTTCCCACATCACATTGACCAGACCTGCTGTGTGCGTTATGAGTGGATCATAAAAAGCGGTGAGTGTTTTCATTGCCATCCCAGCCTCTTTATTCCCTTTATTTTACAGGCTGCGGCGTCTGATTCTTGCCAAAACCAGCCAAGGTGAAATTTCTCTCTGAGTGGAATGCAGAGTTTCCGAATAAAATCCAAACAACACATGAGGCTGTTTATGGGGTAAAGGGGCTGCAAATAAAGGCAGAGGGCCCACGTAGAGTTCACACCCAATAAGTTCAGGGCAGCTTATTTGATCTTTGAAGGTTTTTAGCCTTCACTTCAGTTTGTCTGGCAAGGTTGTGATAACAGCTTGTATGGGCACACTCAAATCAGAGCTCATTTTAGTTTTATCCTTGACGTTTTGACCTAACTCAAGTTTTTCAAAGGCTAATATGATACCTTTCTGTTGTACTGTCATTGATATGAATATAAATGTATCTTGCACATATCCCTCAGATCTTGAGGCATGGCTATGTTGTTAGATCTGTTGTGACACAAGGCACGTTTCAATTACAGATTTGCGCAAAACTTAAGCTATATTTTCGCTTTTTGCAATAACATTCCAAGGCGCATGGTAGTAGGTTTATTTCTATGGCAGCCACCGCACTAGCCGTCATCATTTACAAATGAAGGCGGCATAGGCAACCCCTTATACGTGGGAGCGGTCACGTATGAGGGGTTTCTGGGAGATGATAGTCCATGATTTCACAGAGGAATTGTGGATTCAAAACCTCCAGATGATCCGCTCGTCTTTTAAAGGGTTGCAGTAACATCTCTCATAGCGCCTGCAGCATCATGCCCATGGGAGCCCGTTCCTATCGTCAAGAGCATAGACATAGCATCATGTGACCTATAAAAGTGAAAAAAGTGTTTTTATTGTAGTTTTGCAAAATATGGCTTTTTCGAAAAGGCTAATATGCCACCTCATGTGAGCATAAGTTGTTTTTTTTTGTTTGTTTGTTTTGTTTCTTTATTTACATGTCTCCATTAGGCATATTTTAAATTTGCAATTCCATTTTTGCAGTTTGAGGTTTAATGGAAACCCGCCTACGCTGGAATCCTCATAAACCATGTAGGTTAAGGTTAGTGGGTTAGTAGTGTTATAGAAGTGACCTACTAACCAGCGAATGAAGTTGTGCTATCCATATGCATTGTAATCCAAGCTTCTGCTGACATGCAGAAGATTGAGCTTAACAAAATGAAGTCTGGAGTTCTTTCCATGTTGCCAGAACCAGTGAACTTGAAAGGTAAAAGGTCATCAAAACGTCTATCCAATTAACAGGCAACTTGTTAGTGCATGCGACTGCTGTTTACAAGTCCTGGCTGGCTTGTAAGTGAAGTGTGCGAAATTAAACAGAGCAAGTACAAAATTCAATAAACAAAACTTTTCCAGTTTGGACCAAAGCAAAGCCAACTTTCTCAACTCTGTCCTTTTGTTAGTTTTTATTCCATCTCTCTCAGTAAATTCTCTTGACCTGCTCTGCAACTAATCTTTGTCGCTCTCCTATTTCTCCGTCCTTCTGTACACGCAAACACCCTCCGCCCCCTCCACCCCAGGAGCTGTAGCTGTAATGACGGTTGATGGAATTACAGTAAAAATATTGATCTGAGGCTGGCTGAAACAAAGTGCAGATCCCCAGCTTGTCTGCCAGCCTTCCTCAGCTTTCAAGGTCTGTTTTTGTTCCTGGAGAGCTTCTGAGGGGGCGACACACCACCTGGAATGAGATTGCAATAACACGATTACAAAACATAGAAATCGGGATGATTGTCTGTTCGCAGAATATCTCAGAAATTATCTCAGTGAAATTTGGTGGAAAGTCAGGACATGAGCCAAGGAAAAAGTGATTCATTTTTGGTTTAGATAGTCTTACTTGCCATTTATTTATTTATTTATTTAAAAACCTTGCCATTTATACTTGGCCATTTATTTATTTTATTTATTGCTTGGTGATTTTTTTTTTGCCTACATGACAGCTGACAGTAGAGAGATGACAGGAAATGAGGGGTGAGAGAGATGCAGAATGACATGCAACATTCAAAGGCGAGCACCTCCCTTTTGGACACTTATAGAGCCTCAAAAGTCCAAACTTTGAGGTTACATGGATGTTTTTTTAGCTCCCCTCTTTACTCTGATCAATTTAAGTTGGGTAAATCATTGCCAGCCTAGTTATTTGGTTCACACTTGTCTTGGTTTGCCTCCAAGCAAATTCTGGTGCAGTTTGGTTTGTTTTCGAAGAAAGAAATCTGTCTGTAACGTTTGTCAATCATGGCAGATATTTTTCCCATCATGTGGCACTACAGAATGTGTCACCTTCTTCCTCTGATTGTCTGTCCTTTGTGAACACACAATTTTAGCACAGATTGGGTTAATGCTCACAGCCAAGAGGGTCCACCTCTGTTTACGAGCACAATATTTACAACCACATGGACTGTATGAGCCTACTGCACATGTACAAACATTTCCACAATTTCAATTTTGAAATTTACAAATTTTAAGTATATCAGCCAGTGTTGGACAGTATAGTGTTGCTAGTAAATTGTTACAGTATTAGCATTAACTTTTGCAGTAACAAGTAATGGTTTTACTCATGAAATTGCAGAAATAATATAGCAATTACTCCAAGAACAATCAAGTTACTATAACATTACCTTTGTTGTTTCTGCCCCTACCAACTTGAAATCCAACAATCAATCACATTTTTTGATTCATTTTTCTTAATCATCTCGCATGCACATCACAAAGCAGCAAGTTAGCTTGGAAAATGGAAGCATTTACATTCAGCAACTGGATTTCCATTACTTTGATTTCACTGAGAGGAAAGATGATGAGAACATTGTTGTGGAATGTAAATTGTGTACAGCTAGTTGTACTTAGACTCTTTTCACTGAAAAAACACGACCTAAACCTCTTCAAACAACTACTATGACGGAAAAACAACTTCAAGCTCCTTGAAATACACCCAACCAAAGATGAGCCTTTTGCCATCACATCTAAACAACCAAATCTGGGTTTTAGTTGTGCACAGCTGATTTAAGCAACAAAGAACTAAAGATGTTTGAGGCTGGACATTCGGTGGATGACATGTTGCCTTTCACAACGATTGACTTTCTCTCTCTTTCCATCATTCAGACCGACCCTTGGAAAAATACTGGTAATGGGCAACAGAAGACCTTCAGGTGAAAAAATCATTTACAATAAGACTGAATGTTTCAATAAGACTGAATAATTTTCTTAAACAGATGGGCACTGTAATTTCTAACAAACAGTCAAGAGGAGCATGTCATGCATTTTGTTGATGACGTTTAAGGCTGCAGATTTGGAAACCTAGCAAGTATTTACAGCAGTGGGACATCTTATGAGAGAGTGACTCAAAATAAACTACAGTGGTTGTGTTCATGGTAATAAAGGAACATGTCATGTACTGCTACAGTGTGGCTCTTTGCATTTCATCGTTGGTTTTGGGCTTTCGTGGGATCTGCTGACAAATTTGCTAAGACATATACTTAAAATATTTTTCAGGTGAGCTATTTGTGACCGGCAGAGAAAATAAATACAGGCTTCAAGTGCAGTTAGTATCATAACATGTTACTGTTTCCAGAATGAGCTCACAGGTTAATTTAGCACTGATGATTCAGGAAGTCAAGTCAACAAAACCCATGTTTGTTATTTATAACCCTTTGGCAGTTTGAAATAAGTCAAATAAACAAACTTTAGTCCCAGAATGGACTGAGATTAAAAGTCAACAACTGATTTTTAATCTCAGACCAACAGAGCAGAAATACAGTGGAGAAAGTTTTACATTATAAATACATAGTATGGGTCCCCCAACATTAGAAAACTGACGGATGCTAACTTGCATATGTTGGGGAATTTGCATAATATACCCAACTTGCATATATTTGCATAACAGCATATATTGGCAGTATTTTGGCCACTGCTTGGCCAATTTGGACATTATTTGGGTAGTTTTGGGGTTTTTTGAGGATACTGAACCCATTTCTGATATTCTCAAATTCAAAATACATGTTTAACACCAGAAGTCTGCATATTTTAACTGCATTCAGGCTGATTTAGAATTTATTTTTATTCAATTTAGATGTTTTAACGGATATTGAATTGACTGGATTAGACAGGTAACTTACTCTGTATTTTTAATGTATTTGAAATAAATGAAATAATTTCAGATTAGTTATAAATAGTACTATATTTATAAACACATGAACAGAACAATGATTGAACTTTGAATTCACAGACCATCACACTGAGTTGATACACAGCCGGTGAATGTTGGTAAGAAAGGCAAATAGAATGGCAAAGGAAGTATGATAAAGTCATGTTTAACAGGTGAAACACACAAGTTCTGAAAACATTTTGCTTTTTCATACAAAATTATATCCAAAAATATCAGAACAGAGAATTATATGTACACTAGTTACATTTGTTATAACAACTGATCAGAAATGGATTTATCATCCACAAAGAAACCCCCAAACCAACCAGATAATGTCCAAATTGGTGGTTGAAATACTGTGAGTGTATGTGATTATGCACATTTATACAAACTAGGTAAATTATGCAAAATGCCCAACATATGCAAGTTAGCATCTGGCAGTTTCCTAATGTTGGGGACCCATACTAAGCATTTATAACATATAACCTTGGGGTACACTACATTTCAGGGTTGACTTTGCTGGCAAGTAGACTATGCTATGTCCTTATAGTTATAAGTGAATACCAGAGAGTCAAGGTGTGTGCTTATGTGTGTGTGTGTGTGTGTGTGTGTGTGTATGAGTGTGTGGTGATTCATTGCTGGCTGGCCCAAGAAGAGAGGAGGATGATTGAGTCATGGCTGCAGAGTGTTTACAGCTTTTCAGCGCAGCCCTGATTATTGTGCCTATAAAACCCTTTTTATCATTTTATAACGTCTATAAAAAGAACACACACAGAGAGACGCTATGTGTTTCTACTGTGTTTTAATGTGAATATTCAACCCAAAATTGTATAAAAAAAAAACCAACTTTTATAGCATAACGATGATTATCTCCTGCAACTGCTGCAAGCGTTTGTTTACAGCAGAGCTCTGTGGGCTGTGCCTCTGTTGGCTATGGCCCAAACTGAGAACTTTTTCAGAGTTGTATTCAGTCAACTGGATGCCCACTTTCTCAGTCTGTCAGACTGGGATGATGGAATTAACTGAGGGATACAGAAAGAACTTGTTCAATTGCTGCTCCACTGGAGTTATCTAATCTTCCAGCCATCTCGGAGCTGATGAGTCTTGGGACAACAAAGCCACTTTTCCCCGTCTGACTGAATGAATCTCATTTTGCTCTTATCCTGCCACTTCCTGTCTCTTTACCTCTGTTTACAGAGACTCTGACTTTCAGAGATGGAGACAGCAGTTTTCAGGTTGCAGCCAAGTTGCACTTAAAAAAATGTAATGTATTTGCATCCGGGTGAGAAAAGTCACACTCCAGCTATCCAGTTATTTAAACGTATCCCTATGAGGTATTGTTATGGTTCCCACTGCATGCTGTGACTGACTTGTACTATGTGCTGTGATTGGCCAGCCCATTCTCATTCTTAAGACATTTTGACAGTGCTTTCAGTGTGTGATCATGATGCCAAAGGCCACCTTTCCCATCCACATGATACACCCCTGGAAAACATCAGGTGTGAATTTGGCAAGACAGAACCTGTGTGGTGTTATAATATGACACTGGAAGCCACCTGCCGCGGCAGACTGACACACAGACAACCGGCATCACTTGAGAACAAGGTCAGATGGAACCTTACAAACCCGGTTGAGAACAATCCAACTATTCAGCTATTTACACACTTCCCCACAGTGTTATTATGGATCGCACTGTGTGCTGTGATTGACTTGTACTCATCAGGCTGACATGTCAATGTCAGAGGTGGTCAAGGTGGTCAGGCAAAAGAGGTCATGGTTTGGGCTCATTCTAGCCAATCTCAGATATTCTCTGAGATTAAATTGATACATCAACAAGAAGAAGCTCACAAATTTACTACCAGAAAGTCAGATGATACAGTATAAAGAGTGATACAGTCCATGGAGTGATAAAGCTGTGGTGGATGAACATTGCGAAAAAGTTTAAGCACAGGACTTTTGCACAGGAGACTTGTGTTTGAGTACTGTGTGGGCTTTTAATTTTTATACTGTCAGTTTCTAGGATGTATAAATCTGTAAAATGCACACTGTGGAGAATAACTGTGTTAACGTCAAATTTCATTGCCATAAGGATGCCTAGAAATATCACGCATCCTCATAAAATGCTTTATATGATCTCCTACAAAAATGCAAACATGCCAGTTAGTATCCTATGAATAAGGCCACCACAGAATAATGAATCATTTTACTATCTGCCATCTAAAGGAATGGATAAAGGCAAAAACCTTTTCAAAAGCTATTGAAAAATGACAGAATGCTCATTTTGCACCTGCCCACACTTGTAGTGAGGTTTCACAAATACTTGTTTGTTGGTGAAAACACTGTTGGCCGGGACCACTGGACTCACTGTAACTAAGACCAAACTGTTGAAAATAATAGACAGAGAAATGCAGGTTAGATCATACAAAGTATGTTTTAAGATCGCAGTTATATGATGCAGATCCATTCCTCCTGTGTGACAGTGTTGCTCATGCTTGTGGTGTTGATGTGTCACTGATCTGCACCAGAAGTCTCTCTCATCACGTTTGCGGGAGCCTGTTGCGATCAGAGTAACGACAGCTGTCTCTCATTGGCCCATGCCTCACCTCTCAGCGCCCAGATGGTTGTGATATGGTGGTCCCCCACCCACACCGGTCTGATCAGAACCACCCAGCACGCCTGACAGCAACCTGACCCTCAGCTGCTGCACCAAATGATAAAGCAAGAACTGTAGTTTGTACAGAGACAGAGGCATGAAAAAAAGACTCACACAGAAAAGCTTTATTGAATTTGGAAACACATTGGTTGTTATTACCACACATCTTAATGACAGTGAGAAATCGGGATAACATTCCCTGAGGCACAAACAAGGCAGAAACCAATGAGGTCATTCTTACAGATGAACTATGTCAACAAAACCAAGGCTGGTGAGACTCGTGTTAACACGTGTATGTCATAAATTCCTTTCCACAGCCACACTGATTTGGCACAAGGCTATGTTGTTATCTTTTTTCCTTCCATATAAAACTTCCTGGTCAGGTGAGCTGCTTGCACCAGAGTTACTGGCATGCACACAGGAATCAGTCAGGGGGCTGCCCTGGATACATGCATGCCCCCGTGTACTGAGTGCACACGGGTATTAATGTTTAGTTGTTGGGAGGGTTACTTTTAAAACATACTGCAATACACTACTGATTATCTAAAATTTCATTTTTAACATATTCCTTTAGATCACTAAAACAAGGTAACATATTCTAAATACTCTGGACAACAAGTTCTCATCACAAGTCATCACATATTGCTGCTTTATAGTGGACTTCCACATCTCCATATTATGGTCTATGCATTCCTCTGCATCAGCTGTTTGCACTCTGGGATGGTGCCACCATGATGTCAACAAAACCACATGATGGGATTACACTGCACATGGTTTTGTTTAGGCAACTATAGCACATGGCAACCAGCAAAAGGATGTTAAAAAAACGCACATGCTGGCACAGATGGTTAGGATGAGGGGAAGATAGCACATGGTAAGGTGTAGACAAAAACATAACATTCAGGCAGGAAGGGAACACCAGACTCCTGCATGAAAGTCCAGGGTTTGTTGGACCCCTTCCACCGCCCCTTCCTTTGGTGTTTCTGATTCTGATTACTGGAATCTTTTGGTTTTTGTAGTTAAATGAAGAGGTGCTGTGGAGAGCAGTGCTTATTAAAATTTCATGAATCAGATTTTATTTTTTTAAGATTTTTTTTTTTTGGCATTTTAGCCTTTAATAGATAGGACAGATCAATAGCGTGAAAGGGGGAGAGAGAGGGGGGATGACATGCAGCAAAGGGCCTTGAGTGGGAGTTAACCTGAGGCTGCTGCAGCAAGGACACTGCCTTTATTCATTGGGTGCTTGCTTTATCCACTCAGCCACCAATGCCCCATGAATCAGATGTTTTATATCCATTGTGGAGCTTTCAAAGAGTGCAGGAGAAATAAACAGAAATAGGGTGTCTGACAAAAGTTAACCTTAAAACAGTGGCACAACGTCACTTGCAGCCAGTTCGGACACTCTCAGAGAAAAAAATGCAATTTAATTGATGTTGCTTGCATCACATTAAGTAACAGCATTAAGTTAGAGCATATTAATAAAAGTAGTTCCTTTACGTGGTCATTTTTTAGAGACAGTAACTATTCAGAATTCCTCCAACTGTCAAACTGTTAGTCATATTTTGTATGCGTATGTATGTTATGCCGTTACTTGTAGTCCATTACTATTTTAATCAAACATGGATATGATTAAGGAAATTTAAACCTGCAGCAAGCAGCTCCTTAAAACTTTTAGCTGAGGTGAAGAACAGTCATGTCATGTGGGAAATTTGCTTATTAGATAACAACATAATGATGCATCCATAAGTAGGTCAACAGAAAGTGTTTGAATTATTTGTTATTGGATTACTTAAAAAGTGGAATTATAGTTTTTCACTCTGGCCAGTAGGGAGGACCGCAGCTCCCTCAGCACCCCTCTTCCCACACTAATGGTTTCTGGAGGTCATTTCACACCTTTCTTTGCTTTGAAGATGGAAAAATCTTGGCAGGATTTCATACAGGGAGCTTCGTCTCACTACTATTTGACCATGAGTCATCGGATTGGAGAAAGCCAACTTTAAATCACAGCTGACAGGGAGGTAATCATCTTTACTGGAGCCTGTTGTTCTTCAAAGGCTCTCGTCCATTTTTAGCTGCATGTCGTTTTCGGCGTTCATGATGTCATCCCCGCGTTGGCTTTCAAGCTGATCTTTTGAATCCCGAGTTCCGTTTTTAAAACCTGCCATTAGCCAACCGGAGAGCGGAGTAAACCCGTGATTGAGAGTGAGAGAGAACAGATACCAACCAAAGGCTCACTGAGCACCAGCTGAGAGAGGGGATAGAGAAAAACACGCCGAGCCAAGATGGATTTTCAGCTGAATACAGCAGAGATGTTTGTTACAAGATTGGGGACATGGAGTTGGCTGAGCTCATTCTGAATTTATGTATGTAGGAAGAAGAAATGGAGGTTTAAGATTTCCACCCGCTGTCCACAAAGACTAAAATGTTCAAAAGAGAGATACAATTTTATTTGAAATGATGAAAGAAACAAAACGTTTTAAGTGGATCTATTATACTTTTTCTCATTCCCATATATATAAAATTACAATGTTGGATGGTCATACTAAACGTGGCCAAAACACTGAGGTAAACATGTGTAAAAGTAATCCCTGTGAGCAAAACCTTAGGCATCTGACCGTTTTAAATACTCTGTTCCCAAAGGTTTTTTTCTACTTTAGCTGGAAAGTGACAAATTTCTTCATGGTCAGCTGCTCCAGTTAAACTTCTGCAAGTGCTTACATTACCTGGCCCACACTGCTACCTGAGGCGTTGTGCTAACATCAAGGAAATGTGTGATCTTGGTTGCCAATGATATAGCTAAATGTCCACTCGATTTCAGGTCATAGTCATGCTGGAACATGTCTGGTTATGTTTTAAAGGGTTTTTAAATGGGAAGAGGAACCACAAAATATTGTCATTCCCCGGCTTCCAGTACACTGCTACATATAGCCACATGCTAATGTCAGGGAAACATGTAATCTTGGTTGCTGATGTTGTAAAGTTCTCCCCAATTTCAGATCATATTCCTGCGGAAACAATTTCAGTGCCGCTACACATAGTAATTCTGCAGATATAAGTACACTGCTACATATACAGTATGTCCGCTTGTGTTTGGAGGTTTTTATTGATCATTTTTAACAAAGGAAATGATTGCTGAACACAGTCATTCCACAGCTACAGTTACACTGCTACATGTGGCTATATGCTAATGTCAGGGAAGTGTGATTGCTGTTTCTGATGTTGTTAATTTCCTTCATTCATTGATCTGTGGTGGCCTTCCTTTATTGAATTAATAATAGAAAGTGTCCCTATTCTTTTTTAGAATCAGTTTTAAGCTGGTATTAAGTACACTGCTATGTGTAGCTACATGTTAACATCAAGGAAACATCTAAGCTTGGATGCTAGTGTTGTAAATTGTTCCCCCATTTCAGATCTCAGTCCTTTTGGAACATGTCAGGTTGTGTTTTTAAAGCTTTCAATGGTGATTTTTCACAGTCTAAAGTGCCACTATTATTATCACATGAAAATTAACACAATAGTCCCTTTACATGTGTTAAAACATCTATTAGGTAGGCGGTAGAAGTTTGGACTTATTATTACAGGGCTATTTTTTTCTGCTTGGTGTGCAAAGTAAAATCGCAACTGCTTCCAATGCTTTGAATATGTCTAACAAAATTCCTTTGCCTTCATCTCAAAGACTGATAACTCAAAACCAGAAGAGATAAACCAAATTATCTGCATGGACAGATACCATAGAGTTAAGTGAGAACATATGTTTTTTGTACTTTTGGTGATCTTAACCTTTAATGTACCTGTATTTATGCACCTATAACTCTGTCCGGTCACTGACTCAGAGGCTGCTGCTGCTGAACTTCCATCTGCGTCTGCTCACATCTCCCACAAACGGGACATGTTGATTGGTTAATGGTGACAGATGGCTGCTGTGCAGGAGTTTTGGGAAGATTTGGGGTCAGAGTTGCTCCTCTTGCACATTGTGGACATGCAGTATACAGTATAATCCATCACTTCACTCTGGTCAGGCTTCAGATGTTCAAATCGCGTGTTTGCCAAGCTCCGGCCACAAGTTATAGCAAGACAATAAATCTCATTGTGTTCTTAAACATTCTTTCCTCGCGGGCTGAGGGGAGAAGTGGAAACTTCTCTTTTGTAGTCTGAGTGCACGATCAGGTGAAAGAAAGAGAAGAACACGCGTTTTGTATTTTTTCCCCATCAAATTTCCCATCCATCATTAAGCAGCAGAGAAATACTGTAACAGAACATCTGTTTCAGGTTTGACACTACTTTGAAACACAGAGAAGTTAGATACTGGCGGGTTTTTGAGACATGAAGAGATGAAACAGGTGATCCAATTTACTCTAAATTAACATCTTTCTCTGGCCTGAACAAATGGTTTCTGGCTGTCTCGCAGAGAAGTTATTTGGCCCATACGGATTAATTAAAAACATGCCAGCTCAAGCTGCTCGTGGCTGGCTACAATCCTGTCTCATCACGTTTATACTACTCATTTCAGTGCTTGAAGTGCAAAAATTAAGTGCTGGTGCTCCGCTTTTTCACATGCTGGCCGTTCCATTTATATCAAGTGAGGGGGGGGACCAAACACCCAAAAGGGTCATTTGATTACTTAGTTTACTGGTGCTGGTAAATGACAGGAACTCAGGCAATTAAAAAAAACGGCCTTCTCATAACTAGCGGTGGTAATCGGTGCAGTTGATTTTGCTGACAACTTGACATCAATGTGCCTTTTGCTGCTAGGAATGGCACATAGATTCAGATTCAGATAAATCACAAATCACAATCCTCTGCACAGCAGCAGATACGTCACATTGACTCAGCCATAAACAGATGACAGCTGACTGAAAGGTGCATTGATGGATGACAGTGCATTTGAGTGACTGATAACCAATGGATGGGTAATAATTGGAATATTAATTGTTGAGCAAAGTTATTATAGAGATAACCAACAACAACAAACACTGCTAGAGAAATGCATATTTAGGCCAGTTTCACTGTCCTGAATATAAAATGCAAGAAACTACAATATGTGCAGTTATAACTTTAAAGTTACACATTGCAGGGCGCCTGGTGGCTCAGTGGATAGAGCGCAGCCCCATATACAGAGGTTGTAACCTCACCGCAGCAGCCGCAGGTTCAATTCCGGTCTTGACCCTTTGCTGCATGTCACCCCCCCCTCTCCTCCTTTCACACTTAAACTGTCTTGTCCATCAAAGGCAATAAAAGCCAAAAAAGAAAAAAACCTTTAAAAAAAAAAAGTTACACATTGCAAAGTTACAACAGCAGAGCTCTCTGGGCCACCTGCTGTCTCTTCTGAGCTTGGCAGATGCCATTTTGTTTTTATCTCCATGGTAACGGATATATAAGTAAGAGGGTCAAAGTGCAGAGTATATGTCCCGCTTGTGTGTATACTGCAAGCAATAGTACATACTATATAAGAGCAGTCGCAGCACCTGATAAAAGTAACAAGAAAAAGTCTGCAATTTAGAGCGCTCCCATTAAATCTTATATAAATTGTACCGTTGTAAAGGTATTGGAACGCATATTTGTTTCCCTTTGGGCAGCCTGGATGCGTCCAGTGCCTGCTGGGTAATGCAGGTCATATAGTGTGAAGCAAGTGGACCCAAACATAGGAGACTGTATGCTACAGGAACTTTTATTCAAGATTCAAGCAGGGAAAATGCAAAACTAAAGATCCCATAACAAAACAATGAGCCGGCTAATACTGGATTAAAAACCATGACTCAAAGTAGTCTGACAAGGGCATGAAGGGCAGGAGGAAAAAAAAGGGTCGAGAGACTCAGGTGTGGAGAATGAGGTGATTAGGAAGAGGTGCAGGCAGGAGCTGAGTGTTTGGGAGACGCTCCGGAGTGGGGAAAGAGTAATGAGGCTGATGCAGGGCAGGTGTGTAGATGGGCAAACAAGGCAGCGGCTGCACAGATACATAAGAGTGGAAGAACACAGTAATCAGAAACCCAAAGACACATTCCTCTTAATAGTAAACTGACCGAGCAAAACAAAACTTAGACTAATATACAGATACTCAGTCCAGTCTTCCCAAAAAGGTCTGAATGCATCAGGACACATTACACAAAACAAACAAAAAATATGTAGTTTGAAGACTGGAAAGAATCTGAAAAAATTTAAAAGCATTATTAGCAGTAGTGACATATGTATGTATAGAATGACATTGTAAAGCAAGCAGGACATAGATAACAGCATCGAAGAGAGTTTACTTGTGAGTACCAGCCCACTTCGAGCGCTGACTAATTTAAAAAACAGCATTTTTTCAAGGCTGAAAATGAACTTTTTATCTCAAATCAAAAAAGACATCTGATACATTTATTGTTGGTTGTGACATTATTTTATTTTATTCTAATTACACAATCAAAACTTTCTTGTATCCTGTAGATACTGCAGGTGAAAACATTTCTTGGTATAAGATGAAACAAAAAAAGCTGGCTTGTGCTTTTCTGTTCTCCTGTCTGGAACACTATAATGCAGTTTTCACCGGTCTGCTAAAAGCAGGCAACAGACAGAGCACAGCTTGTGCTGAAGTGCTGACTAGGACAAAAGACAATGAACACATCACACCTGTCTTGGCCACCTCACACTGACTTCCTTTTCCTCTCAGCGTGGATTTGAACATGGTGGAACTTGTTTTTTATGCGTCTTACATAACTCACTTCCAAACTACATATCAGATTGCCTAAAGGACCAAAAACCTCACAGTTTGAGATCAACAAACAAAAGTTCTCTTTGTTTTCCACTAGTAAAAGAAAAGCATTTACCAGAGAAGCTTCCTGATCTGACCAACACAGTCAATTCATACATAGCTTTCCTGCTGATTAAAAACACACTCTGAATGCAAAGCTTTTAATTTACTGATGCAATTTTCCTTTCCTTGCTTATGAGTTGTCTGTTTAGTTTTATTCCTTTCTATTTTTGTGAAAGCTCTTTTCATTGTTTATAGCTTCCTGGTATGTGATTGATTCATCGTGAAGCATGTTGAGCTGCATGAAATCAAAGAATGAAAGATGCTATAAATTAAATTGATTGGAAACACAGAATGGGAGCACATGCAGGGCTAAACATAGAGTATTGACTGGAAAGCTCTTCATCAGTTTCAGAAAGCTTGGACTGAAATGAAACTTGGTCAGCAGATACTGCAGATACAGTATCATGGTCATTTTGTGCAAAAGAAAATCCAAAAATTTAACTGTTCAATTTCAAGTGTTAACCCTTTGAAACCAGCAGCAACATTGCTTTGTTGTGCTGCTTTCAGATGCCTCTCACAGATATTTAATCCTTTGAAATCTGAGCAAGTTGGTGCAATTTCTTTCTAAAAAAGAAGAATTTAAAAAAAATAATTTATTAAAAGAAAATAGTAGATTTAGAAAACTGATATCACAAAGTTAAGAAAAAAATCTAGGAAAAAAGAGGAAAGCAAGGAAAAAACTGTATTTGTAATTACTGTAAATAATTTAAAATTAGGTTACAGAATTATTATAATTTTTAAGCACTTTTTAGGGCTTTGTTTTTTGATTATTTTCTATTTCTTCTTTATTTAGATATTTATTTACTAATTTTCTGGTTATTTTTTGTACTTTTTACTAATTTCTTGATCATTTTGGGGTCATTTCTTCTTTTGTTGCTCATTGCCTTTTTTCCCATGTTTCTGAGAGAAATCAAACCAATTTCCTGTGGTTGCAAGGGGTTAATTTAATGGAAGGCCAGATAAATGAAGGCATTCATTCATCTTCGTCCTTGCATTTGTTGGCTTCAACTGAAAAATCCCATGAGTCTCTTGCTGAGCTATTACCACTGTTGTTTCTTTTGCATATCTCAAAATCCTGTATTTGTCTCTTCTTTTCTTTTTCTTTTTGAATAATTTCATAGGAAACAGTCACACCGAAGCATGTCACACAGGTCTAGTTTGAAGAATTTACATGGGGAAAGAGCTGTATGTAAATCAGTGGATACACGTTTTTGAGCACCAAATTATATTTCTTTCAGTCTGATAACATTTTGAAAGTCTAGAAGAGCAAGATTAAATTATTATTCAACCATTTATGTGAGCGAAGTACTAAACCCGAATGTTAGCGGCTAGGCCTCACTCAGCAGCCATTAAATCTCTTGTGCACATTTTTTATAGCCCTATGATAAGGAAGATCCACATAAATTCATACTGCAAAAATAGATTGTTTTTGGCTCCTTGCACCACAAAGCAACTTTTATTGGAGTGAACGGGGCCCCACCTCAAATGCTGTATCCATGCCTCTTGATACATCCATGAAAAGCACCTACTCTGGACACTATCTCATTATGAGATATGGTGTCTGTTTATTGTTTTATGCAGTGCACAATGAAATAATGCTAATTTATCAGTTTCCTCGTGAGGATCAGCTTCCCCACAGATTCCCCACAATGGCTGTAACTGATCAGTGTCAGTCACCGACACTGATACTAACAGACAATGTCAGTCATTGTGTACAACATACAGTAATTAAATGACACATAATCAATCGATTGATTATTTGTTTCATGCACACAAACGTGCCAAACTCTCATGGGTTTAAGAGAAGCTTTCAAACTATCCCCAAACAGAATACTCTGGCAAACAAAGTCTGACTGCAGATATAAGCTGCTCATTCTAAGGTAACAAAAACACAACAATTCTTATTGTGGGGATAATATATTTCATATCCTCCTAAATCCTATACACTGGGCCTTTAAAACAAATGAAGGACATTTGTCTTGATTTTCTGTGGCACAGCACACATGAGACACACTCCCCTTCTGCAACATGTTTTAAAGTTTCCTGGGGTTGTCTGCAGTGTACGCTTTTAACTTTTTTGGCACAAGGTGTACAGTTGTAATTCTCGTCAATGTCTAAAACCACAGCCCCGGGCACATAGCGCCGTGTCTGCCTTCGGCCTTTTGGAAGACTACATCACAGCAGAAATGAAAGGAGGCTTTTTGTTGTATTCTTGCCATAACAATTTCATAGAAGCGTGGTCACAGAAGCATTTCAAATGGCAAAATCAATTTATTTCAATTTAATTTGTACAGTTAGTGGTTTTGCTTGCGGTTGTGAGGTAGCCTATTTCCGCACAAATCTTTCATGTTAAATTCAGCTTTGGCGACGTTTGACTCACAAATTTGTGCCCTTCACTCATAACAAACTGTCTTTGTTTTGACAGTGCTGACCTGGGGAACAGAGTGCTGGAGAGTCCACAGTGGAGAAAGCTGTCTTAGTGTATTAGATGTGTTGTGCCATCCACTATTATTTAGCCTCGCTCTTTCAGAGAAACTGCTACAGTAAGGAGCCCCGGTGTGCAGAGTCAGAAGTCAACAATTGTTGCAGAAACTAAATGTATTGTCCCATTTGTGACCAAGCTAAGAAGCTGGTTGAATGAGATGATGTAGACTACAGTCTGGAGAACTAAATGCCATGGTGGAGTACAAAATGAAGATGGAAAATGGCAACAACAATGCAGCTGCTTGTCGTATGTTTTAGTTTTTTTCTGACACTTTTTTTTGTTTGTTTGATTCTTAAATAAAATATATGTTTAACAGTCACTGCTGTCCCAGCCAACAGGAGCTGCAAAATAAAAACACTAGAAAAAACAGACACTTAAGATCGTTTGTGCAATTAATTCGCAGGTCAATGTATTCTTTCAAACTGTTGTTTCTTATGCGTATCTTCACTCAGAAGGCAAATATTGCGTTGCAAAAAAGTAATTTATCGGAGAATGAGGACAGTTTTTCTGAGCTGAAGATGGTTATGTAGTCCAAACCAAGTCAGCAAATTGTATTGCTTTTTAAACAACTACAGGCAGCAGGTACCAGACTTCTGCTGTTCCTAATTTTCACAATAAAAGCCATAGACATGTACACTTTGTAACAGTTTACCAGAGGGAGCTCAAAAAAGCATTTTGCTGAAAGGAAACTCACTAAAATAGCTTGCTGAAGCAACAACTTACAACAGACTTCCATGTGCTGCTCTGGTCCATAGAATCCTGGTAGTTGTTGTAAATTCGCATCACTGCTGGAATGAATAGTTTTCATTTTTGTGTCATTTATTCACCGCCAGTGGGTAAAGCCCATTAATCTGTGTGCACAAACTGACATGAAGAGAGAAAATGTCCCTCTGAAACTAACAAAAGAGGAAAAAGAAAAACATCAGCAGGCTGTTCCGAAGCATAAAAGATGCCTCTGGGAAATCCACACCTGAGCAGGCGAAGTAAGATGATGATGAGGGGAAGCAGACGGGTTAAACCTCAGTGGAGACCTGCTGCCTCTGGGATCACTGGACTGGACTCTGCTGCTCACCCTGTCAATCAAGACACTTAGCCTCAGGCTGAACACACACAGATACAGCACACGCCACGCATACTCACCGTGTTGAAACCGCTTAAAATAAAAGAGCCAGCGGTGTCAAGACATTGTTAGTTTAGGCTCATGTAAAAACTCCAAAAGACTCATTTCTAATGCAGGAGGCTGAAATCCAGCTGGACATCAAAGACATTGACAGGCAAAGCACAGTGCAGAGGTGACTGTATGGAAATGAATGCACTCATATAAAATTCATAAAGCAGTTTAAAATGTAGAAAAACATGGCTGCAGTGTCTGTGACGATGACCCAGTCATTTCATGGAGTTTGAGCAAATAAAAGTGAATACATTTTAAAGGCTTCAATGCAAATTACTAAAAAATCTGTTCATTCAAGATAAGCTTGCTTAGCATTATGTCCTGCAGTTTGGTCCATTTGGGGGCAAGATGATGTGCGAGATTCTTCAAAGAAGAAAACATTCTTTTCTATTGTTTAGCAAACAATATTTCAATTAGTATTGTGCTTTTAATGACAGTGGTAGTATACTAAACAGAAAAAGGCCCACATCTGGCTGCATTATTATGCAAATAATCACATATAGTTCTCCCCAAATCAAAGGAACAGTTGATATAAGCTGATAAGAACACTTCTTGTCAGGGAAAATCTGTGTTTTTCAACATTACTCATTCTGTAGTAGCTGCTAATGCTGCTGCTATACAAAGGCTCTGGTAGTCTTTTGCACTTTTAGCATCGCAAGATTAAGCATTTGGCCTTGGCAAAGATCTGTACTCTTTCAAGTACTCTTCTAAAACGTAGTACAGATGAGTAATTCTGCTAAGTGGAAGTTGTAGCTCCAGCGCTGGAAAACTGACTTCAAATTTTGGTGTTTCTTTTGTGAACAGAGCCTACAAGGGCATGGTACATTTACTTCAGTTAGACAGCTGTAAAAAAAATCAAAGTAAAAACTTATTGAAAAACATTCTTTATAACATTTACACAATTATGGCAAAATCTGGTACTATTCACGACCTTCAATTATTGTATTACATTTTAATGTTTTATATTTTCTATTATTCATGTACGAGATCCAACCCACCAGTAACTTTTCAACATATCTCAATAGAACAATTTTCACTGTAGGGAGATTCATGACATTTAATTTGAATATGACCCTTTTATCTTGTTGCATGGTTATCAGTGCCAACAGAAGTCTTTCAGGTATGTGTTTGATTTTCAGAGGCATGACTTCTGCATTAGATGTGACCTCTGCAGGAGACTGTGACCTCATCAGTGCGGCACGTAGAGACATCAGGGGACACGAGCCTGCATGCCTGGTTGTTGTGAATGTCGAGTGTGATGTGACGTTGATCAGAGCGCAGGCAGCAGGAGAGGTGGAGGGAGGAAACTTCTTTAAGAGTCCCGTCACTTCCCCAGTTGCTGCCCTCGTGCCAAAGTCAATGTTGTCTTAACGTCCCGGGCCCAATTTCAATTTCAGGAGGTGAAAAAAGCCAATCCACACTGAAAGGATCCGGGGGAAAAAACGAGGTTGAAGCCCACAGCTCAAATTAAAATATCACTTGGGTAAACAGACTGGGTTTCCTCCCGTGGTTACGCACCCTCGTCACCCTTGTCACCTTTTTCTTCCTGTCACTTCTCACCCCTCTGCTTCTGATCGCCCTCATACCGCTCAGCAGCCAGCTGTAGTTGGTTGTACAAGAACCATACACAGTGTGGATGGTTTTAATTGGCTGCATTACATGGAATTAAGGTTCATTCAGGATTGCTGTGGACAGCATATGACCTCAAGAAACATAAATTAATAACTAGTGCTGTAACAATAGTTTCACTACTGCTAGATGCAAAGACTGTACCTTGATTACAAGATATGTCAAGTGGGTGTCATTTAACTTTGTAAAATCTTTTGTTTCTAATATAATGTTCACACTGTTTAAAAAGTAATGTACCAGAACTCGTATGTAACCCACAAAACAAGAATACTGCAATCACGTGAACGATGCACCGACATCAGTAAAGAAGGAAGTAGTATTAAGACAAACTCTGCCAAAGGATGCAGGTTGAGGTGGTGGAGGGGTCCAACAAACATAAGACTTTCCCCCAGGGATGCCATTTGTGGGATGCCAATTTGTTAGATATCATATGAACTGCTGTATGTACATTTTCATGAGATACTCCACGAACCGTTGTATGAGGGTAAGTTGCTAAAGACTGTCTAAAAATGAATGACATTTTTGCCCCAGAATTGGCCTCTCAGTCAACACACAAGCTACGTTACCTTCTTGATGGAGATTTTTGGGGCTGTGTGCAGTTTAGTAAACTTGCCAGTGGACTAAGGGTGAGGAAAAAGTCACAAAACTCTTCTCACATTATGACACCAGTACCAGTTCCATTTGCAAAAGAGATGTGGTTAAAAACACTGTGAAGTGAGCTTTTGACATTAGATTATTTTATTATGCAAATTTAAGCTCATTAAGCAAAACTGACACAATGACAGGAGACTTAATCTGACAATGATTTGTATTTGTACTTCAGCAAAAGTACATGTTGTTGCTATGGCAACCAAAGGCCAGTTGTCAGATATTTTGGGGAAAGAAATGCTATATTTAACTTTGAGAGGAAGACAGAAAGGATAGGAGGAAACACGTTGGCACGTCTCCTCGACAGAACAAAGGAGACCCGACGAGTATTCTCACTTGTGAGTCAGATGATTGAAACTGACAAAGAAATTGATTCCTGTTATCTCAGGATGTCTGACAATCTCCTCCATCACATTTGTGCATGAATCACTAAAACACTTGCACCAGCCCGGTGGATGTTTCGGATTGACTTGCCGTCGTTTTCGTTTGATTAGATGATATCTTGTTGACATTTAGCCCTGAGAGTGCCACTGGAGGAAACCTCATGGAGTATTCACACTCAGTAGGATTCATCCTGCGGGGGGGCATGAATGTGCAGAGGAAATTGTATTGCAATCTGTCCCTTAAATGTTGATACTTCCTCTGAATCAGCATCTTTGTACTTGCACGGAGGTTGGAGGGTCAAAGTTGCAGTAATTGTCCCATGATAGTCTTTCTATGGTAAATGTGTTATAGGCCGATGGTTAAATGTAGCGTTTAGACTCATGTTTGTGTCCATTTTATCAAACTAATATTCATGTAAACATTCACTTTTACCTCTGGTTTGGTGTCCACCACCTCCTGAGAAAAATGTGAAGCTAAAATAATAACCTAAAAGAGGCTAAAAGGCCCTGTAGAGTAAGGCAATAACTGTGGTTTTGTCATTTTCTATGATTATTATTGAAAAAAATGCAGATAAATGCAGCTTTGCATCCTGAAAGTCTTTCAGTTTAACACAGCAAGTTGAACTGATTTGGCTTTAAAATATGATGAAATGTGTCATCATCCTGACACAAAGTGATAAGATGGTTCAAGTTCAAGAAGAACATGTTGGCAATGTAAGTCTGCAAGCCACTAGAATTACACGGGATTGGGAGAACGGTGGATGGCGTGTCAACTCGACAAAACACCTGAAGCTGCAGTTCACTGTTTGAGATCAGCATAAAACAAAGCCAGTTGTTTTTCAGCCAGTCATCACTGCATTTGCTTCACATTTTTAGCCCCCAAAATGTTGTTTTTTTTTTTCAGACTTATCGCTGTGTTTCCACAGGGATAGTGCTGCGAAAAGTCATTATTTTTACCAAGACATTACTGCATTTCCTAACTACGATTGTCCCATCACAGCAGTGACGATGATGTTTTCCCAACTATAATCAAGTAGTTTTAGTGCCTAAACCTAAATACACAGTTACTACATTATGTTGTTAAAACATTAAGTTTAACATATGCAATACATGTTAACATGGAAATGTAACATTTAACATAACAATATCTGTGTTTGCAAAATGTCAACATTTGTTCTATCATTTGGTTTGTCTGCTACACAAGGCTGCACAACAAAATGCAAGTTGTAGTCCCCCATTTTTTTTATTTTTATTATAATAACACTGGATGATTAAAAAAAGAAAAGAAAAAAACCTTTATATTGCCGGGCCAATACTTTCTTGTTGTGTTTGTTTGTAATTTAATTTAAATACCTGTGGGAGCAAAGAGAGATCTGTGGTCAGTGAGATGCTGTCATCCAGGCCAAACTACAGAGGACAAGCTGATGAGTATCCGTCTGCAGTGACTCCTCCCCTGCTGAGAGCGGAGATTGAAGCTAAACTGTGCCCTGAACGCAGACTAATCGTCCTCTCTCTGTTTACAGCACCCAAGGGTGAGCTTTAATGAGGCTAACGGTGATATGACTAAACATCCTGCAGCCTTCATCCGTCAGCTGAGCAGCAGGCCCCGGGCTTTTGATGCCTGTCTGAGCAGCAGAAGAAGCAGAATCCCTCCTCCTGTCCTTTCACATGACTTTACCGCGTCCTTGTCAAAGTGGAAATATGAAAATGTCACAGAGAATCGTGTGCATGCTTGAAAATGTCAGAGATACAGCAGCTTATCGCACACAAATCTGCAACACGCTGTTGGGAGATTAACAGAGATTCAGAAACAATTTTGTTAAAAATAACCAAAATAATTCTGCGGAGGGTTTTTAGGTGCTGCTGACATTTTCTGGATTTCAAAAGGCAAGTCTTGGCACAAAATCCATTTTGGAATTAAAAACTCCAACTGGCGCAACATATTTTGTTCTCAGGCCAAAAATGCAAATGCCAAGAGATTTGTTATTTCACTGTCCAGCATGTTAATGTTTCCGTATTTATTCTGTTTCTGTTGGATCTCTGAGCTGATTAGCCAGTCAAGTCCTCTCTATTGTGAAATCTAGCATATTTTGTAATCAACAGACCACCATGAACTTGTCAGTGTTGCTCCACAGTAAAGGGCACCAAAAGTTATTGTTTATGATAGTGTCCACATTACACTCATCAGTGGAGGAAACAGTATTCAAATCCACTCCTTGAGTCAACAAACTGTAATCAAATGGCCCACAGTGAGAGCAGAAAGTGGACTAAGACAATTTAAATGAAGGCAATACTTAATGCTATTAACTGAAAGGAATTAGTGAACCTACATTGAGGAAGAAAATACATAGTACACTTAGCCATTTGAAGGGATTTCCAAGGGGTTTATAAAATGTCTCACCAAGTGTAGGCAAACTGCTGCTCCAAAGCCACATGCAGCTCTTTAGCCCCTCACCAGTGGCTCCTTGTGGCTTTGACGAAATAATTTGGACTTTTTTTTTCGTTCTTTCTTTTTTCACTATGTTTAACTATATTTTTAGCTTTATTTGCTGTGGCTTCTTTGGAGTCACCACCTTGTGGTAAAACTTATAAATGAATGCTTGTTTAGACCTAATTGTAACATTGATAGGCTAATTTAAACTTAATAAGCTGTGTGACCTTCATTATAAGGTTAAGATATGTTTTGCGGCTCCACTGGCTCTTTTGATAGTAAGGGTTGCTACCCCAGACAAAGACATCCTGCTATGATACATTTCTGTACTGTGATGCAAGAGAGGTTTATCTACCAGGCTGACATTGCTTTTTTATTAACTGATGGATGTTGTTGCCTGACCAACAGTAAAAAGATTCCTGCAGTAAAATGTAATTTGGTTCTGTAAATTGAAGCGATTTCTGACATGAAAAAACAAACAAAAAACTTCCATCAGTCTGGGTGTTGGTGGAAGTGTCACTGTCCTGCATTTGTCTAAATGTAGATTCCTTTTTTGTGCATGATTATTGATTTAAAATTGCCCATATTAAAAAAAAAACAATAAATAATAAAGTCAGCATAAGCTTTCAAGTTACTATAGGGAAATCATAAAAAATAAAAAACATATTCCTTTGAAAGTCAGTTTGGTGTCCTCGCTGTCTCTTGCTGTTCCACAGTCAGTGTCCCAACTCAAGGCTAATGCATGCACTGTTTGGGGAGGCGGAGTATCGAGGTGTGATGGCCCCCTCCAAGGTGAGTCCACCTGAGTGAGGAGGACAAAGAGTCAACTGCTGTGAGAGTGGACACATCAGAGCAGTGATGAATATGGATGCTCTGAGGCAGCAGGAGCTGCAATAAAAAAAATCCTGTTACTAAAACTAAAGAATAAAAATGATAAGACATAATGCATTTTGTATAAAGGTCTTATTATAAGAGTTTCTTGGTCTTATACTACTGCAGTTCCTCTGAGTGTCAAAAAATGCTGCTGCCCACTGCATTTCAATACTGCCGCTAACGCGTGCCTCAGTATCAGATGCCAAGGGCCAATGACCAAGCGTTTGTATTTGAAGAGTTGGGAGTGAGACTGGGTTGACCCTCTTTATGTCCCCTGGCCCACATATATTTTGACATAATTAACATTGGTTTTTGTTGTAATATTTTTCTGATATTGCAAATAATTTAATGCCAATGAGAAAACCTTCTGATATTATGTTTTAAGTTGTTTTTTTAAACTGTTTTATTCCACAGTCATGGTTTTGTCATTGTTTACTGACTGACAACACAAATCAAGAAAAACTGTTTACATGGATTCAGAAGATAATTACAGTCTCACTGAGGCATGTGTGTCATAAAGTAAATTTCTTGTAATAACACTAAAATACCGTCAAAACATTTTTAATAAAAGTCATCTTTATCCTCAGTGTGTCTCCAGTATTTTCAGATTTAATTTAAAAAATTTAAATTTGCTCTTCCATAAACCAGTTGAACCCTATTTATCCGGGGCCTACAGCTTCATAATCTGTGTCGGGTATATTTTTTATCAGCAGGTTCAGGTGGTTGACATTGAGGTGTGTATCTATATATCACTGTTATTGGATAATGGGGGTTGCAGTATATTGCAGAAAATTTTTCCCCCCGTCCACTCATTCGAAGCAGGTCGTAATGGCTTCATGGCTAAGCCACGGAGGCCCAGAAAAGGTAAAGGAAGTCTGTCTGAGCTGAAGTCTTCATCAAATTGGAGTTTCCATTTTCCTTCCCTCTGAAATCCCTAAAGCAGTGCCACGGAGGATCCATTTCACACCTGGAAATAGTTTCTGCAGCGTGTGGGTTCACGATGGGCTTACAGGCAGGCGGACAGGCAGGTGGAGGAGGCACGGGACGTTTAAGCCTCCATCAAATAATGGCTTTGTAATTTCACAGCAAACGGCTGCATGGAGCCAATCTCGGCCGCTGCCTTTCTCTAATTTTATCTCCTCAGCCGCCTCCTCTCTCTCCTTGTCTTCCTGTCTGTTTTCCGCCACAGACGTCGCCCCCTATCTTACTCCGTTCCTCGGGCCGTCTCTATCTCTGACAGCTGCAGACTCTATTAGCTGTGATTGGTTACAGTTCACAGCCATGAAATGATCCACAAAAAAAAAAAAAAAAGACACACAAAATCTGAACAACACACATTAGCTGCAATATGAAACCTGCTATATCGGTAAATGTGGAATTTGACAGGTAGGTGATCGGATGGTGTAACGTCAAAGGCTTAAAGAAACATCTGTGCTATCTCAGACCTGGCTGGCCGACTCCATGCGTCTCTTTGTTTAGTTGGAGGGGAAAAAAAGAGGGAAATCCCAGTTTCATCATGGGATTTTCTCAAAGGTGTAGTTTACGAAAAATACGCTCTTCTTGTGAGGTTTGCTTTAACTGTTGTCAGGTCGTGTAGGATCCGACTCTTTTTCAAAAGACAGATCACAGTGGATTTTTTTTTTTCAGGAACCAAACATGCTCCGTCACCTACACAGAAACAAGACCTCAGTAACAGTATCTCTTTATACTGTAATAGCATTGTATGCACAAAGTTCACTTTGAGAAACAGATCCATGAGTTTGCAAGCTTATTAAATGGGAAAACACTGCAGAGGGGTTTGCAATTTTGAGAGACAAAACTCTGAGAAGTTGTCACAGCAGCAGAAATCATTATATCTTAGAGATGAGTAAAGAAATACAGGGCTCTTATAATGAAGTAATCTACGTGTGGGATTGCTTGTATTTCATGAACCACCTCAACACTATGCCATTGCACTGCAAAGTTGAGTCTGTAGGAAATACCGCAGCTTCAACTGGACTCTTCTTCATGTACTCTGGCAATGTCACGTTTCAAAAATTTTGAATTAAGCTTCCTAGATGGTTTTTTTTAAAAAAAAAAAAAAAAAAAAAAACCTTACTTGGACCAGCTTTGAGCTCTGCCTGAGGCTAAACGTTCTGTGTGATCCACTAATGACCTCACTGGGAGCCACAGACTTAATTCAGACCAGTATAATGGTTGGAAAGCTAATTATATTGAGAAACTGGAGGAATCCAGATGAGTCCTCTTTTTAGGAATACATCACAGAGTTGGCAAAGTGGCATCATACCAACAAATTTCTTTGAGCAGACTGAGAAATATGTGGTGAAGTGGGGAGATTACTTAAAATACAGTAGGCACATTACACGGAGCCCGCTAATCCGATTAGAATAGGTTTAAAACAGATTAAACAAACAGATTAAACATGATCTGTATAAACACCTCCATCAGTTTTAAGAGGTTGCAGAAGGGTAGTTTAAACCTTTTCACAAACTGATCAAAAGAGAATTCGTATCATGTAAACACAGCTGATTCATCTCTGGCTGCTTTCTTTCTGCACATGCTTCTATCTTCACGTAAAGGGACGTGACGACATACATGTCGCCACTTCCAGAAAATGGCAAAATGGCGACTTCCAAGCAGAACAGGACAACAACGGCAAATGTGTTTTAAATCCAAACTCTTGATTAAGAGCATCAAAACAACAGCAAATGCTGTGCTGAACAACATAGTTATGCCACACTTTGTCCAACTCGTCAATATAGTCTTTGTCTGGGACGCATCAGGACACATTAACAGTTACGGCGCAAAAGATATGTGGCCAAATGCATCCCAGATCGTGTTGGCAAATGGATTTAGTGAACGGACCACAATGTGTCTTGGTGGTCGTTTAAATTTGAATTTAGCCCTGTGGACTTGTGATGAATCTCCATATACAAATCTTAATACCAGTACAAATAATAACGCAGTGACAACTTGATCCCTCACCGGCTCCCCACCAGCAAATGCGGTCAAAGAAGAAGAAGATACACCAATTTAAGCTGGATGTACTGCTTTTGGAAATGCATTTGGTGTTTCTGCTGTGAAACCTGATATGTACCTTTGTGTTACATCATACAGCATCAAAAATTAGACAGAGAAATGAATGATGTGTCACCAGCAGCAGCTTTTCAATAGTGTTGCAGTGGTGTATGGAGGATTTTCCTTTTAAGCCCTCATTCTGCCATGACATAAATTTGTGAAAACATTATTACCATAATTAAACACTCCATAGACATTAAGTGTTGCAGCAAAGAGATATTCTAGTTTTTTACACACTGCTGTGTGTTTGTGTGTGTGAGAGAGAGTGTGAGAGAGCATGTAATTCATGGACTACTGAGGGCGGAGCGCGTGGGAGATTTACTGATGATTTAGTGCGAGCATAGCATAGCAGAGAAGTGGAAATGTTTTCCTAAGGCTCATAGCACTTAACAGCAGAGGGTTACATCCACAGGCACACACCCTCTCTCTCTCACATACACACACACACACATAACTCACATCGACACACCTGATTTTCCCACCTGCTGGAGTGCAGCAATAATGAAGTGCAGATTGAAAAGCATTTGATGTACAAACCCAGCAATTATATGCATTCACACAAAGACAAACCCACTGTACATTCACAATCACATGTACCATAACTACACTGTATGCAGCATTTGTAGCTGTGGGATATTGTAAAAGGATCACAGCATGCCTGGACTAAACATGACAGCACTATAAGTGATGAAAAATATACTGAGGAGAAAGAGGTGCTTAACTTTTCCACTGCCGACATCTTTTCGTGCCTTCTTCTCTATATCCACCTTTCTCTGTAACTTCTTGGCGCTTCGCTGTGTAAGCATTGTTAAACGCTAAAATACACCATGAAACACGAATGTCAGGAGCAACATTTGATTAAAAAAATTCCGTTTTTTGTTGAATTTTGTTGTTAAATGTCAAATTAAAATGCTGCTACATCAGAGTGAGGGCAACAATGGCAAGTTATTTTTTTCTACAAACAGCCATAACACAGATAGCAAAGGTGAAAATTTTGATTGGGGAGATGAAGAAGCCGCTTATGTTGTGGTTTAAACAACATGACAATATGAACTGGTAAAATGTAAACACTGTATATGTAAATACAAATAAATAAATGAAACTAAAACAGACTGTCCACATTGTTATAAGTAAGTCATCTGATTGAATCCGTGTGGCCAGAAATCATCAAACATACCTGCATTGCTGTAATGATGTAGGCATCGTTAACTATGTAAATTTTTGAATTATTTGTGAATTTCAAACTTTTGTCAGCTACAAGGAATATGAAATGGAGGTTCCTCGTTTTCACCTTCCAAACAATCAGACTGTCAGGTCATGGCACAGAATTGCTGCTGCACTACACAAACAAACACTCAGCACTTTCGTCACTCTGGATTTGACGTCGTCGCGGTGTGTCGTGTTGTAAAATACACAAGAGACACTCTAAAATCCGATTTGAGTGGCCCTCAGCATCCGGACTAATGTTCATCCGTGGAAAATCAACAGAGTAGTATTTTAGACCACCTCCAAATGTGGTTTGGATCTGATTAGCAAAAGTCCTACTTAATCAGTTTTTTGCAATCCAGACCA
Source organism: Plectropomus leopardus (assembly GCF_008729295.1). Lineage (NCBI taxonomy): Eukaryota > Metazoa > Chordata > Actinopteri > Perciformes > Serranidae > Plectropomus > Plectropomus leopardus. Next base: position 5,627,340 of record NC_056463.1, read on the forward strand.
AGCTGCAACCTCCGAAGCTGAAAAATAAAGCTAACGTTGAAGTGCCAAAAACTGCAATCCCTCAAACGGCCATTTCAGCAAACCAGTCCTGATAGACCTCCATGTTAAACTGGCCAGCTTTTCAGCATAAATAAATATGTTAACAGCCTGGTACAAAAAACAGTTTAGGTCTCTATAGCTAATTTCAGCATCCCTGACAACTGTACAGCGGGTTGAACTTTTCCATAACTCACCAGTTTACGTTTTATTAAGGCTTAACGTGAAGCATATTTAGGAGCAGGATCACTTGGGTGAGAGGCTGTCTACAAGGCGTCCAGGCGGTCTTTGTTTGAGATCCTTGCTTGAGGTTTAAAACGGGAATCCACAAACCAATGGGTGATGTCACAGTAGAAATACGCAAAAAAAAAAAAAAAAAGAAAAAACAAATTTGGATCAGCAGTTTGAACAAGGCCTAAATGATTCAATCATCCAAAGAATGCAGTTTCCACCCAAAATTTCCAGAATGCACTCTTCATTTCAAAGTCAAATGCAGCACCTATAAACGTATTTTCTGTAGAGATACAAATAAACGGGGCGGCATTGGTTGCATGCAAGACAGTTGTGCAAATTAAGAGATGGCTGTGCCCAAACTGGAAACTTGTATGAATTAGCTAGCAAGGCAAGGGGCTAGTGAATGAGCTACTGAGCTAACTAGCAAGCCAGAGGCCACTCAATATATTCCAGTTACGAGTGGCTCATGAGATATGCAAGCATGCAAATCTATGTTACCGCCTGGAAGTTACATGTAAATAAAACCAAATATTGCACCTAATTCAATTGATTCAGTTTTTTTCTGATTTCACATAATACAAATAAACAACAAAAAGACAATAAAAGACAAAAACAGATAGCATTTAGGCTCTTTGTTTAGTATGACTGTAAAGTACACTAAGGTGGTAATTATGGTCAGCCATCTTGGAATGATGCATGACCTCAAGTCGGAAAAACAGAGGTTTGATTCCTGTTTTCTCATTCTACTGACACTCTGTGAATGTAGTATAGTCAGTGTGATGACGGTGTTTGTGTCCTCGCTGCACTCTGTGACATGCTTGGAGGACTGAAAATAACAAGATGACATCATATCTTCATGAATGGTAGCCATTGCTGCATTCCAGTGTAAGAGTTTCCTCTTTCGAGGTCCGCATTTCAAGACAGAAAACAGTTTGACAAGGCCTGTTTCATTTCAAAAAGAGCCTCAGTGTGGCTGAAAACACAGCTTTCTTTTCTCTGAATGTACTGCTGGTAGCATCCCACAATCCACTTAGGGTCAGTCCAGTGCTCAATGGTGTATTCAAGTGACCCTTGTCAAACTGTAAAGTCTGGAGACGCACGCAACCACAACATATTTTCCAGGTATTTGCCTTCAGGCAGTCATCAGTCATTTGTAAACACGCTACATAAAGTGGACCAATGAAAAGAGTATAAAGGATGTAAATAATGGAAAGGTGTGTGTGTTGTTTAGCCTGGACATGCTGTCAGTGATATTTGGATATATATTGTATTTACTTTTAATACAATATATATCCTGTTCTGAGGTAAAATGTCAACTTACACTGAAAATTCAGAATACATTATAAATCCTTTGAAATCTTTTATTGTGGTGCATTCAGATGCCTTTCGCAAGTGTGTCAACCTTTGAACCCTAAGCAAATTGGTTTGAATTTCTCTCAAAAGCATTGGCAAAAATGGCAATATGCAGCTTGCAAATTGTTTTCTCTTACTTTCATAATTATATATTATATATTCTGATATACTGGTGTTGGTGCTTTTTTCTACTTGCTATAATTCTCTAAATCTCTATGCTGGCATCAGAGCGACTGTTACAAACCACAGTGTCCCGTCCGGGGGTCAGTAAAGTATTTCTGATTCTGACTGACATGAAATGTCTCTCAAATTGTAAGAAATTAGTAGTACTCCTGGTATTGTTTATATGTGTGAACGTGTAAAATGGGATGTTTGGGAAATAATGATGTATCTCAGTTCATGCACGCCCTTTGTTGCTTTGTGTAATCAGCATACACTAGAAACAACGACCACAATGGCGGAATATCACTTTGCTAACATTTTCTTAGCACTGGTTGGTCTAATGGTTACTTTTCACTTCTGTGTCAGGTCATGTTTTTGTCTTATCTTAATTTTGTCTATTTCCTGTTCTCATATCATTTCAGGTCCTCACGTCCTGTCAAGTTTCCCTGCCTGCCTAAACGTCTTTCACCTGCATCTGATTTTCACACCTGTGTCTTGTTAAATTTCCCTCCACATGTGTATATATGCTGGGTGTTCCCTTCCCTCTGAGCCAGTTTGTCCTCATCTCTAGTAGTAAGCATTCCAGCATTACTTTCCTAAATTTAGCTTTCTTCTGTCTTTCAGTTTTTGGCTCTTGACTCTGCCTTTGTCTTGCCCTTTTCAGATTTGTTTACCTTGCTGACCGATTGCTCACGTAACAGACCCGTTTTTGTGATTAAGACTTTGATTATTACTTACCTGATCTGCATCTGAGTCCCACTCAGATTTCTGCACCACTTCAAGAACAAACCGAGGTGTCTGCTGCACCCAAGATTTTTGCTCCACCTCAGTGTCCACGGTTTAAAGTCCGCCAGAAACAACGGATTGGGATCAGTCCTGGTCGAATCAGCAGATGGTGGGACACTTTCCAGAGTGGGATTGTTGTCATTAGGCAGGTTACCATTAACCCTCAAACTGCACAAACTGAAATTGCCAATGTAACATACACTTAATGGAAACAGTTCATTTAAAAAAAAAAAAAAAAAAAACATTTATCACAATAAAAGTTTTTCTGCTTGCATGAAGTGGTATTTCATGCAATTTGAAAAAGTAATATTTTGCAAAACTGCAATGGAAACACTGCTCGCTTTATTGGTCACATGATGCTATGGCTATGCGCAGGGAACTGGCTCCCTTGGGCATGATGCAGCAGGCACTACAAGAGGTGTTACTGCATTGCATAATTCTTCAAATATTGAGCAGATCATCCAGAAGTTTTGAATCCATAATTCCTATGTGAAATCGCGGACTATCACCTCCCAGAAATCCCTCATGCATGGCTGCTCCCACGTATAAGGGGCTTGCCTTTCCATTATTGCTCACATAACACACCTACGTCACCTTTGATAAGAAATAATGATGGCTAGTGCGATGGCTGCAACAGAATAAATGTGCTAATATTTTGAACATCCATCGCCATGCTTCTTTGAATGTTAACACCAACAAATGTTTGGGCTCATTCCTTCAGTCTAATGTGGAAAGTCTCCATGTACTTTATATATATTTGACCAACCACTGAACACATATTTACACCACTTGGCTGTCAAAAGGCTATTTGAAAAATCAACAGCTGGAGTAGAAGTAGCAGGTTGAAGGAAATCTGGTTCGCCAAAAATGTTAATTTCCACACTCAGTCTAAAAAAATAACTCTTGAAATGCATCGAACATCCCAGACTGATCAAATTCAACCGTATAATGATGATCAGAGGGTGAAATTGGCTTCCTTAACGTGGATACCTATTTCCAAAACCCTTATACGTTCACACACCACTGCTTTGCCTGCTGTTGTGTAAAATTAACCTGAAAATGTTTTCCCGTCATGAAATTAGTTTCCATGTGTTATTTCTCAATCAAAATGCGCAAGGAACGCAACATCTTGGCGGCCAGAGGCGATTCCTGAATAATTTAGACGAAAAAACAGCCTGATGCTGCTCTATCGCCTCATCACAGATTCAGTCACGGAAGCAGGTCACCAACCTTCATATATAATCCACAATCAGGGTTCCCCCATCCATTAACACCCTCACTGCTGAACGCATGCAGGACTTGAAAACCAACACAAATTATATGAGGGGGCAGGTGTATACATTTGTGTGGGAGGAGGCTGTTATAGGGGGATGTGATTATAGTGGGGTACATTCAAATGTTAGTTTTTTTCCCCCTATTTAAACTAGAACTGCAGCCACATTTCATGCAGACCCTATTTTACAATCTTTCCCATCATCCTGATTAAATTTGGCGTAATTTTCATCATTTGCTTCACTATAATTCTGCTTCATTCTTCCTTGACTGGGTGCATTTCAACACACCAAACCACTTCATACTCAAATGTCAGCCACCAAGACTCTCAAAACATGAGGCCCAGCCCAGAAGCACATTGCATCCACCAAAGAAAAACATTTTTATTATGATTTATTTATAATAATCTCTGTATCCTGTAATTATGAACTGTGGTATCTGGCATCCTGCAATTATGAGAAAGCAATCTTACAAGATACAAAAATAAAAGTCTTGTGTTTATGAAATCAATCTTAAAATTTTTATTGTTCTCCCGATATGAGATTTAGCTCATAATTATACATGTGAGAGTTAAAGTTCATGTTATTATCCATTTTTAATGTTGTTTTTTTCCCCTTTGGTGAATGCAGTGCAACTCTGTAAAAGTGGAACTAAAAGAACAACTTCAATAAAGTCCCTTTGCCAAATTCTGTATGGATACACCCTGGTAGTAACAGTAGGGCATGAGCTATCAGCTTATTGATTGATTGACTGAAATGCCAACTGACTAATTAAGACCACACTAAAATAAGTAAATAATATCAAGATGTCCAGCAATTTCAGATTTTTGGATACCAGTCAAATATAACAAATAAACATATACAACAAGCACGTAGCATCACTGATGTACCACTCTGAGACCGGCTCACAGTGTACATTTGGTGTGTTGGTAGGCTTGGGTGGAATATTTAGCTGGTGGAAGTAAATATTTCAAGATGAAGTAATGAAAGGCTGTCCCTGTTCAAATATGGAGGCTGTTCTGTTTTTACCAGGAGTGTTGTGCTGGATGCGGTCACTGCTACGTTGCACAGTTATATGAATAAAGAAAATTGTGAAATATTTCTGTTAACATAAACACTATCTTTATCCTACTTGTGATATCAAGTGCCAACACTTTATCTTACTCTTGTCAACCCTTCTCTCTCTCTCTCTCTCTCTCTCTCTCTCTCTCTCTCTCTCTCTTCCTGCTGGAGCACTGAATGACAATTAAGGGGATCACCCAAATCCTTAATATTCATCCTCTGGGCAACACACATTTCTTTTCCTTTTACATTAGTTTATCCTTTTGTCGTCAAGATATTTCACCTTGGACAGCAGCAAACACACCTGCATTTTGCTGATGATAAATGCAAACACACTGCCTGACAGCTATCAGCTAACCCTTGTGGAAAGTCTTTGGCCTGCTAATCATGAGTGAGACACAAACATGCTTTGCCACTAAAAATGAACATAGAATCCATCAAGATATGTCAAGAATTGGTTAAAGGTAGTAAATTAAGCATCACAGCATTAGTCGTCATGCCATCTCTTCTTACTCCGTCTCTCTAAGTTTTGCTAAATAGCACAAATAGCATATATGAAATAGACAAGCTCATTGCATTCTACTGATTATCCTCCATAATTTGTTCATAATTTTAAAATACTTTAAATTTGACCAGCAGCTTCACAGTAAAAACTTCTGTAGAAGTGAGCATTTTAAGGCCCTGACACACCAGGCAGAGTTGGCCAACTGTTGAGCCCTAGTTGAGTGTCTGTTGCCCTAGTTTTGACGTTGTGTCCCGCACCATTTGTGCTCGAAAAACGACAGAGAAGGTCATCTTTCTATATAGCCATATTATATAAAACATAGGTAAACATAGGTATGAAAGAAAGTGGTAATTCACAGTGATCATCAGGGTAGAACATTTAGATAAATAGATAAAGAATGATAAATGGGAATGCAGGATTCGACTGGTGAAAATCAAATTAAACAAAATTATAGCATTTAAGCAAAATTATAGCATTTGTAACATTCATTATGATATGAAGATGCACAAAGCAGCCTGCAGAGTTGGTCAAGTGAGACTCATTGCCATTGTTATTTTAATAACCAATGTCATGATGTATCACATTAAATCACATACAGTGGGGTGAGATCCAGCGAAATGTTCTGTCACAGATAACAGCTCTGAATGAGATCAAAGTCCATTTGATATAATTTATGAACCTTTAAAGTGCATAAAAAAGTGCATAATTGAACAGATGAAGGGATGATTGCTGCTTGTTTCTTTGATGTGTCTCGCAGCTCAGCTCACAATGTGGATTTATGAATCATGAATACTGGGAGGGAGAGCTTAATATCTCTTTCTGCCTGTTCCTTTTTTACAACGCATCGCCCCGCTGAGGCAGGTTCAGACTCAGGTCTCGTACAGCTTCTAGCACGGCTGTCCCCTGTGTGTGGGACAATCAACGACTATTACGGGACTGCTGGCAGGAGAGAGTGTGTGATGATTTGTGTGTGTGTGTGTATGTGTGTGTGTATGTTTAGACGTGTGCCGTGGTAAAAGTTGCAATGGGAAATCTATCAGCAGTGGGAGAAAACTAGCCTGCAGGGCTTTTGAGGCTTTTGTGAGTTTCCACCTTCAGAAAAAAAATGGCAGCAGAAAACTTAATCCTACTCCTACAGGGCAAGAGGGGGCCCAACCAACAAGAAAGAAAGACAGATGGAGAGCGAGAAGAACAGAGCGAGGGAGGGAAGTGAGAATTCCTAATGTCAAGGCTTCTGTTTTCAGGAATACAGAGATTAACAAATCAAATATCACACATGATCAAAGTGCAAAAGAAGCAGTTTTCTTTGCCTCCCCTTTCATGCTTTGTGTTTGGAATCAACAAAGCAAACATGTATTTGGATTATGAATTTAAAAAAAAAAATGAATGGAAAAAGACCAGCTGTGTGTAGCACTGTTGCCCAAGTAAATGAAATCTCTCCATAACTTGGATTGGGATGAATTTTTGTGCAGATATTCGTGGTCCCCAGAGGTCGACTCCTAATTATTTTGGTCATCTGCTGATTTTTCCTGCGTGCCACTATGATGCTGATTTTTTGTTTTTTTTTTCTTTTTAGCGAAATATCTGTTCAACTTTTGGATGCTTTGAAATTTAGTACAGATATACCAGTGTTAATTTCGGTAACAAAAATGTGATGAAAACTTGTCGTCGACAACCTGACGATGCAATGTTGATGAGCTAAAAATAGATTTCATCATTATTTTTATTATGGAAATCTATGTTCAATTTTTGTCCACGAGATGAGACTGAATGCTCAAAGCACTGCTGTGTGTAGTGTGGCTGTAGACTCTAAGTCTTAGTTGCATTTCAAGGGAAGGCTTCCCTGCAGGCATACTCTCAGTTTCAGATTTCCCGTATGACACTGATATGACATGGATATGTATGAAGAGCAAATTAAATGACGGAAATACACCAGTTTTGCCAAAAAGAGATGAGTGTTTGAAAACATGTTTACAGTGATAGAGATCTGTAATCTTCTTATCGTAGATAAGATTACTTGCATGTATCCAAAACCTGTCTCCAAACATACTGCAGTGTTTCAGGTGAGAACTGACAAGCAGTCAGATTTTTTTTCCCATGACATCCACTCATCTTAACTTTCTTCATGCATGATAAAATCAGTCATAATACTAACCTCTGCAGGTGAATACAACGTGTGAGCGCAGTGGGATAGTATGAAAAATGCTTGAATGTGTTGAAATCGCAGTGCTGGATTACCAAAATCAACTCAACAGACGGTAGAGGTGGGTGGGAATTTTGAGGGCAGCCAAAGTTCTTGATGTCCTTTTCTTTTTTTATTGCTGAAAATATGAGATGACTGACTGTTCAAGTATTTCCAACATCAACATATATGTCAAACTGTTAAAATCATCAGAACAACATAATGACCAACAGCATTACAAAAACACCTCAGGTGTATTATCGAAACTGATAAAGTTGCAAAATGGTATAAAGATCCAATTTAACTACAAGTCCCAGTGAGCATTGCAGTAAGAAATAGTAAATTAAAAAGTAAAAAAATGTATTTTGCCATACATTATTTTGAGATGTTGAGCTTCTTCCACAGCGTTTTGCTCTTGAAAGGAACAACAAAATCTGAATGTGCAACAACTACATTTTAAATGAGTTTGTGATTTTTATTTATTTATTTTTAATGAAACATCTATGTCTTTAAATTTAAGAGGTCTTTTTTAAGCAACTTTAAGCCAAAAATGACTTACAGTACAAAATGGCAAAAACACAATGCCATATAACTAAACAGTATGAAATAAAATCCACTATGGAGTCAAACATATGCGGTTCTTAAACATTACTCTTTACGTGACTGACGCCTCTTTCCAAACCCATGGAATGTTTCTGGGGTGTCCACTTACTTTTGACAAAACAGTATAGTGTATATTTTCAACAGCAACGTCAGCTGAGACTCATAGTTATTGCAGCATTTAGCTCACTTGACAAACAAAGAAACTAATGTAAAAGAGCATTTTATATCAGAAATAAATTCTTGATTTTGGGTTTATTATAAATAAACAACGTATCTTCATACAACAGTTCATATACTGACTTTGACTTTGACTATACCATCTTACAAAAATGCACTTACAATGGTTTGTTCAAATTTAAACAAATTAGCAACTCACTAATTACATTAGGTACTTGACATAAAGTTATGTTGGTTAGGTTTTGGAACAGAAACATGATGATGATGTCCTTTAAAATAACGAATAATAAAATTTAAAAAATAAAAACTCAAAGTTCCCTTGAATACACCAAGAACAAAAGCATCAGTCTCCTGGTGAAAAGTCCTGTGTTTATTTGACCCATCCATTGACCCAACTAGTCTCCTTACACAGACTTTCTGTCTTTATACTACTTGGTCACGTGATCACAGCTTTCACAATTATGTGGTTTATGCACAAATTACTGACCATGGTTACGTGAGTTATGTACCACATGTTCTGGCTCTGTTCCTTAGAGAGCTCTCTGTCAAACAAATATTGGTGAAATCTATTTTAAGGTTTTGGAGTATCTTGTTAAAAGACAGACAAGTGAAATACACACAACAATGTCAATGCATCTTTAAATGCAAACATAAGAGGAGAAACAAGATGCTGCTATGACTCATTTAGGGACAACAGATAATGCAAATGTTCCCAGCGCTCAGATTATATTGTGACCTACTAAGTGTTGATTATAATGCCTGTTTATCATTTATAAACCTGTACAAACACTTCAGAGTGCTCTCTGAACTTTAGTGAACCTGAGAAGACATAGTCTGAAGCACACACGCAGACTGAGGCTGCTTAAGACATAAAATAGTTCACATTGCAGCCTTTCACGTGGTACTCCATTATTATTAACCACTAATAGGCACTCTGATATGGTCCAATATAAACACAAAGCCCAAAGACTGTAATCAGTTGTACGTCCAAATAGGCTGCTTTCTGATGCTAATTTAATCCAGGAGACAGAGACAGAGGAGCTGGGCAAGAGACCGCAAGCTGAAGCTGGTTTGAGAGCTGAGCCGACGTGGTCTTGGAGTTGCCCTCGCCTCGCCGCTGAGGCCAATTTGCAGACGTTCATTTCCTCCAATCTGTCAGGGCGGGCAGTGGGAGCAGGGGGAGCAGGAGAGGGCGGGACGGAGGGAGTAGCGAGGAGAAATAAGGTTAAGTGAGACTCTGGGGGATTGGAGACCACAGAACAGCTCGCTACGTCCCTCTCTCTTTCAAATTTGCGATCTATGAGCTTCTTCACTTCTTCCTCCTTTTTCAAAGCTCTAGTCTCCAGAACAAAATAAACCTCTTCACACTCTCACTACCACCATGCTGACAGAGCGGGGATTAGCATTCAAGCGCTGCTAGCAGTGCCCTCAAGATCTGCAGTGTAAACTATCGCTCCTGTAAGCAAAACTGAGCTCGTGCTCTTCTTCCTTCTTGCTCAGAGGCCGCATTCACCCAAGAGACATTGTTAAGAGTTTTTACCAGTTGGAACAAACACAGAGAGTGTTACTGTGTGTGCCTTTGGCATTATTTCAAATTACTGATCTACTGAAATGTCTTTTGAAGCTGAAATCCACAAAATGCTAAAATGTTAGTTGGAGTCTTCTTCCTACTCTGCTACTGAGGAAGGTTGATTGGTTTTGTTGACATTGCTTATGCTGTTGAACTTCATCACCTCGGTAAATGATTTATTTGCATTCTCACCAGATTGAAGGTCTTTCAGGGCAAGCTAGCAACCTCACGTCACCTCAAGAAACTCTAGAAATACAATGTTGTCTTTTTAGTTGGAGTTAATTGTTTTAAGGTCTGGGGTTGTGGGATTTAGTAGCATCTAGCAGTGAGGTTGCAGACTGCAACAGACTAAAACTACTCCCATTTGCCAAACATGTAAAAGAACTATGGTGGTCGATGCAAGAAGGTGAATGGCCCTATCTGAAGCCAGTGTTTGGTTTGTCTCGCTGTTCTCACTTCAAAGTTGTCAAATACCACTGTTTTTTCAGTGCTTTCGGCGTATTATCCCATCGCCAAAAGCTGTCTTTTACATCAGTATGATACGCTGCTGGACGATTTTATAAATAAGGAGCACTAAGGTCCCTGCAGGGCATGCAGGAGGGGCAGTACAGGATCCAACAAACCCAGACTTTCATGCGGGTGTCCAGTGTTTGCTTCCTTACTACGTGCCTCTTTTGCTTAAAACTAACCATCCATCCCGGCATGTGCATTTGTTGACGTTTCGGCATTCATTGCCATGTGCTATCATTGCCTAAACATAACCATGTGCAGTGTAATCCCACTATGTGCATTTCTTGACATCACAGTGGCACCATCCCAGAACGTCAACAGCAAACGCAAAAGGATACTTAGATAATAATATGTAGACATAGAGGTCCACTGCAAAGCAGCAATATGTGATGGCTTGGGATGAGAACATGTTGGTTTGTCTGTTCTGCGCTAGAAACAAAATTATTTATTCTGAATATTAACAGGATGTTCTAATGTTGTGTCGCTGTCTGATTTCCTGTCTGTTCGGTGTTAAATTTGCCTGAATTTATGCGAAGTGCTCCAGCGTCCGACAAAAATAGGAGCTTTGCATATCTGATCTGTAAGGGTCAGGACAGCCAAAGCTGAGAGTCGATCCGCAACACAGTGGAGCCAGTGGAGGTTAACAGATAGACTAGAGTATAATCTATTTTCTCCGTCTGCCGTGACGGAGCAGAGCCAGACCGCACACAGATCTGGTGGAAATTAGGGGTGAGACTTCCACCGGCCAAGCCAGCCATCATTCAATTCCTCTTCTAGACTTTACAAGTAGATCAAATGGTTTTAGTGAAACAATTCATTTCACAGGGGTTGTCTCAACAAAAAAATTATCCATTGATTTACATCTCCCTCCCAATGTAATTCTGTGGGAAAAAGGCTTTCCTGGCCCAATGGCATCACATGGCAGGCTCGGGAGTTTCAATTCCACTGTTTAGCTACTACGAAAATTGGCTTCAAAGCCCAGTGATGGTCTGGAGGAGCAACTCCATATGTAGGTTTAAATGTCTCACTCTAATGGGAAAAAAGATTCCAAGTGTCAGGTAATTATAAACTAATGAAAACAGTTGTGACTATTATATTCCATTTCTGCCTTTGGATCCCACTAAATCATACACAATAGACCTTTAAAGTATATCATCACATAAAAATGCCAAACCTTCACAGATACCAGCCTCTCAGATGTAAAGATTTGCAGCATTTCTTCTCATATATGTCATATCTAATTTCTGAAATCATTATTTTGTGGCATTTCATAGACAATTTTAGATAATCAATTTAACCTGTTGATGTCAGAGGTAAGGTCAGCCATTGATTGTGCAGCCTTGGAATGACATCTGTCCTATAAGCAAATGCCCACTGAGCCTTAAGAGTCAAAGCAACAAATTCTCATTTTTTGAAAAACCGAACTCATCTGATGTTTTCTGAGCTGCCACCGAGGCTGAGGTCTGGTTAAATGAATACTTTGACATTTTGGGAAAGAGCTTATTCACTTTCTTGCCAAGAGCAAGATGAGAAAATCAATACTGCTCTCATATCTCTCTGTGAGATTGTTGTTTTTGTATTTGGTTTTTTAGTATGGATGAAACAAAGAAGACATAATGTGTTAAATAGAGAGCTTTAGAGATGCTGGAATGCAGATTTGTCACATTTGGACACAGTCATGGCAGATTTTACGAAAAATTGCTCCTACATAGTCCTGCAGCTAAGGATTATTTCCATTATTGTTTTTTTCTGTCGATTAATTTTCCTATTCTGATGTGTGACATGTTTTCACTCGTGTGACGGCAATAAGATGTTGTTGCCAGAGAAATACGATAAGAAATCATCCTATATTCCACACAGATTAATAGACTATAATCAACAGACATGACGAGCATTGTGGTTTATTTGTGGTGTGTTTTGTGAAGCTTTTGTTGACATATTGTTCATGTTTTAATAATGTGGCAGCGCTGATATGTAGTTCAGTAGATGTGTGTGTGGGGTTGTTCTGCACTGACCTTGTGGTTACAGTAATGACATGTTTAGGAGGACGATGGCGCCAGACAGCTCAGTAGACCCCTACCACACTTATAATTCGAGAACAGAATTGTTACGATCCAAAGTGTTCAACACACGGCCGCTTGAATAATACCATATGAAAGCAAACACTCCAAACAAATGCAATGGGTCGGAGTGCATGTTTATGAAATTTTCAGGAATTCAGAGCACCCAGGCACAATATTAGACAGCGCAGACGGTGTGTAATTACTTTGAATATTCCTCTGAGGGTTTTCACAGAGTCTACAGAGGAGCAGCAGTAGCAACGCTGAAGCCGGCAGAGCTTCATGTCTCATTAGGCTGATCCTCCTCACCCCTGTGACCGGAGAGTGAACACTTAAGTTTCGTGTCTAGGTCAAGGATGCATTAACAAGGGGAGTTTTATGGATCAAACCTTGGGTGACCTAAGATGACCTCTCTAACTTTCCCTGCCTCTGTACTCCCTGAGACTCAACCAAAAAGTAATTCTAACAAAGAGGCTGAGATTCTTGCTGCCAAACAAATGTTTGTGGTTCTGTTTGCTTGTATTGGTTTCATCAGCTGCAAAATCCCATAACATGTATCCTATAGTGTATGAGCTAATATGGAATTGATTATGTGAATATTATGTTTAATGCATTTGAATTATGTAGCATCAAGTGGACATTTTTTTTCCTCTTTGGTTAATAAATACTTCGGTTTAAGGAGGAAAGCAGAAGTTAAATTTGTGCATCATAGTTTGATGTATATGTCCACTGGCCATGTGTCAGTATTAGACAAGCTGGGAGTGAGAATGTGTTGTCATTTTGAGTTGTGTCTCTGTCCACCAGATGAATGTAAGTACAATAACCAAGGATGTATTGGGACTAAAATTCAGCCCAGGACTTTGAGATGGACAAACCTTTTATGTGAGCCCTAAAGGCAAAAGCAGAATTTTTCTGCAGTAATTTTAGCATTAATGTGCCATGTGGCCGATGCAACAGACGAAGACAATACAGTGGAAAAATAACTGAAGCTGAAAAAATAAAAACTCTGTGACCACTAGCTGTTTTTTCCTAGAATGGACTGGCCATTTGGCAGTTTCCCCCTTAAAAACTATTAAAAAAAATAACCTACTCTCGTGTTTTTATCACGCAAAAAAAGTAACAGACAGTATTTATTGCGTTCACAGGACCTTTTTATGCTCTCTGTCCCAAACGGCTTTTGGGGATTCTGCACCCTCAGGCTGGAATTCATTGCAGAATGACTTGAAAGTCAGGGAGGTGGTGTCATTAAATGTTTTAAAATCTAAAATGAAATACTTATCAGCAGTGAGTGACAAACTTGCATGAATATGATTAAAGAATATACAGAAACATTGTCAAGTTCATTCTAATGCCGGGTCTTGTATGCCGTAAGGTTTCTATCCATTCCCAAACTGGTGCTGATAAGATTTCACGTGTTGTGTTAACAGGAAGAATCTATATAGTCTCATAACTATTGTAATTTAAATTTTCTTTTTGATTTTCTTTTTTTGACATGCAGTTATTTTTTAAATTTTAAACCTATGGAAGTTATTTACCTTTTTCATCTTTCCTTTTATTCTTTTTTTTAACTTTGCTCAGATAAAATTGTGTTCTTATACAGCCTAATGGTTCAACTTGCACTGTAGATGCCAAGGAAGTTTATTTTTTAGTTTTACAAGTAAAACATGGTAAGAGATTTGTAAGACCAAAAGTCTTTCTGGGCCTAAGAGCTCCACATGTGCAGCCAAAATTACAGCAGCACTTTGCTGTTCATCAGGAATTGGTTTCTTGTTGGTTCACCTCCAGCAATTGTTTCCTGTAGAAGCAAAACAGGTTCCTCTTGTATTTACACACTTTATTCACGAAAATGTTTAAAGCATGAAGCCAGTCTAAAAAAAAGTAAATTCATCCAAATATCCCAAAAATATACAAACAAAATGATCTGCTTTGCCAGACACCTTTAGGGATTCTTTTGTTTGTTTGAAACTCCATCAGCTGCTGTGATGCAATAAGTGAGAGCAGAAGGTTTATTTGTGTGTGTAATTTGGGTGAAACGCCCCTTTAATTGTTCATTAGTTAGGATCTACAGGTTTATTAATCCTTGTCAGTGTGCATCTAAGAGTCTGTGAGAACCCAGGTGTCTGCAGCTCAGGCGGTGGGATGAGTTAATATAAAACATACGGTTGGTGCTTCAATTCCCTCGTAATGTCAAAGCATCGTTGCACAAAACACTGAACCCCCCCCCCCCGCAGCTCCCCACGGTGTGTGTGTTTGTAGCTCTGGGTAAATTAATGTAATGAGAAGAACACTCTCATTACATTGCACTGTTGATTAAAGGTCCCTGAGTTCTTGTGTACGTGTCTTGAGGGTGTGTTTGTGTGTGTGTGTGATACAGATATGTCAGCGTGCACGGCCGTATCCCCCTGCAGCCCCCTCCTTGTAAAAAAAATTTGTTTTGTTCACGGCGGATTCAGAAGCACAATTATCGCTGCGGCCTTTTCAGTCTCGGCTCTTTAGGCCAAGAGATGAAGCATGAAATGAATTCTGTGGCCAGTGGCCGGGCCAGCTGGATTTGGACTGTGCCAACACAATGGCTGGGGCCAGTGCCAGGTCACTTATTTGCTTTTGCTATTAAGTTGTTTCTTTTGGTATTTAATGAGTACTGTCAGCGTAAACTTTGGGTTATTATGTCTTCAGGCCTTAACCCTTCATATGTCTCCAGTTCAATACTCTATATTCTTGGCATACTCAGTTATAGGCAAGCTAAGGACAAATAATAGCAGTGATTCTATTAGCGCTCTCAAAAGAATAAAGTAAGGGAGAGAAATCTAGTTCAAAGAGCATGAAGATGTTTTTATATTTGATGACGCTGAACTAGAAAAGGTTTCATTTTAATGACGTTGAGGCTGAAGAGTTCATATTCATAACTAAAGACAGCTAAAACAACTTCAGGGACAGTCTGTCTGCAAACATGAACAAACATTTCATTACATCTGCAAAAGTTGCTTCAGTTTTTCATTGCTCTTTTAAGGCGTTTTAAAACAAAAAATGATCTCCGGCTACAGGAGCGTTTTAGCACTTTTTCAGAAATTATCTCCATTCGTAGTAATATGCCTTATAGCGCACGTGACCATTCATTTACACTGGGCATGCACATGCTGAAGCAGAATGTTACAGAAGCAGATTGTTGGTTGATTGCTTAGTTGTAAAAAATACTACGATGGAAGAGCAGCAATATCAGAAAGGATGATCAGATATTTCTTTGCAAGGACTGAAAATAACAAGGCAGCAAAAAACGGCCATAACCACTGGTAGTCATGGCTGATGTCTTTTATTTTAAACAACTTCCATGGGTTTCAAAGTGTGACCCACCAGGACACGAACAGGGATATCTGTCATTGGTTACAAAAGACTCTGCTCCAGAACTAAACACGCTTCCAAAATGGTTTATGGTTCAGTTTTTTATCAGTTAAATTTGTAGAAATGAGCAAGAAAATAATTTCAAGTTGCAAATTGTAGCTCTCATGATTTTTTTTGATAAATTATGAGAATCCAAATTGTCTCAATATTTTCAGGGTCAAATGTTTGTGTGAGCAGTTCTAAGTGCTTTACTTAGCAATAAAATGCAAAAACATAATAAAGAATACAGATTTAAAATAAAATAGAAAAGAGATAAGATATAACTGGTCAAATTAATAACTAAATTATTTATTACATTTTAAAATAAAAATTAGAAATTAAAATTAAAAATAAAAAAAAGCACAGACAAGGGGCACCTGGTGGCTCAATGGATAGAGCAGCGGCCCATATACAGTATATGGGCCGCAGTAATATGGTATTCCAAAATAAATCGTTGTTTAGTGAACAGTAATGAAACAAACATTATCTCAATCTCTTCTTAACGCTTCTTCTGGTGCTCCATCATTACTCTCAGTTTACTAATTGTGCCAAAGATAAGACTCGTGCAAGTTCACAGGGTCCATTTACACAACAGGTGCTGCTCCTCACTCAACAGGTACGCACACACACCTTCACACCACGCTGTACACCCCACCACCCCCCAAACACAGGTGTAAGACTTTTACAAAGAGCAAAGTGTAAACAGGCCTGTCTTTTAGCCAGGAGGCCAACATAAAAGGCAGTTTGCAGAGTTTTGTGGCTGCTTTAGGATTGCTTGGTAGCCTATTGACACAGCTGCAGGCCCCACCTTCTGCCCATATCGCCTAAAGAAAAGAGGCTCGCATGGAAGCCTGCATGTACCGCAATCTGTTATTTCGAAGGTTAAAAGAAAATCCAAGCGGGTAGAAGACATTCTGAAGAAGCCAGACAAAAACCCAACAAGCCTTTATAAGCTTCAGAGGATCCAGAGCTTTTGTAAGCAGAAAATTAGGATTCTCTGTGTACACATGCATGCCTGCACACATACATGCATACATACTGGTGTTCCCTGTGTATGTGTGTGTTTGAGTGTGTGTGTGCACCATCACTCTCCAGCTGTTGCAGAGAAAGTGCCTCGAAAAAGACGTGGCACACAATTACAAGTTCCATTCAAGGGGCCGATAGAAAAGACACGTATTTATAGAGAACTCCTGGGCATTTACAGCGGACGGCCAGCTTTGTGTTTGTGATGGAGCATGTGGATGAGGGAAATTGTCATGTAATTGCACCCTGTTGAGCTTCTGACCTATCATTTTGTTGAAATGTGAAAGGGGTGATTCTGCCGGAGCTTGTTATCAACGATGGCAAAGAATTTCAAACAGGGTTTGAATCAAGTGCACATCAATCAGTGTGTGATTTGAAGGACACACACACACATACAGTGGAGTACATCTCTGCAGTACACAGAATTGATTTTTAAAGGCAAAGAAAATGTGTGGGGGTTCACTGACCTTGACTTCATATTTACCAGTGCTTACAAACAGACCATGTCCACTTATTGGTGATACATTTGAAAACGTGTCTTTTTTTTTTTTTCTTTTTTTCTTTTTTTTTGCTCTGTTGTGTTTTTCCAACACAGAATATAGAGATTTTGGTACATACAAACTTGAAGATCTAACACTTAGGACTTTTTAAAATATATATTTAAATATTTTTAAACTGCTTTTTTCACTGTAAAGTTACATTCAGACTAAAAACAGCAGTGTTACATGTTACTGATGTGTATATGTTACTAGAGGTACAAAAAGAAATGTTTACTCTCCTCTCACTCCTGTTTGTGTATCTCACTCAGTCGAGTCATAGTGCTTTTCATACTGCACAGATTTAATTGGCTGAAGTAGCTAAACCATAAGCTGTCTGCATGTTAAAATAGAAATGCTCTGTCAAACTTTCATATTTCTCTGGTTAGAGGTCTGGATCTGGATAGGAAGGTGTGTGAGTGCGGACCCAGGGGATGGAGAGGGATGGCAGGTTAGTGAGTAGTATGCGTTTTGATCATTTCAAACTCATCTCATGGTGCCAATTTATCATTAAACATCTGCATCTACTCATGACGTTTAAGGTATCCTTTCATGTCAGCAATTTAAGCTCTGGGATGCCTTCACCGTGATGTCAACAAATGCACATTGTGCAATGACGCAGCACATCCTTATGTTTACACAGCATGAGTACATGGCAACAAATACAGTAACAATGGTTGGGATTAGGCAACAAAGTCACAGATGGTTAGGTTTAGGCAAAAGAGGCACATGATAAGGTGTAGATAAAAAAAAACTCACATTCACACAGGAAGCGAACTGCAGACTCCTGCATGAAAGTCAGTTGTTACGCTCCTTGTATGACGTTATCACCGGCAGCATTGCAACCTGACGCTGTCCATTTCATGTGCACGCGGCCAGTTCTGTCCAGCTGCGTTCTCAAGTGACGCTACCGGTGTGCTTATGATGTGGACACTCCTGGTGATGTCCGGCCATTGACCGGCGTAAAATAACAACGCCACCGGCTCTGTGCGGTCATGCTCGCTGTTTCTAATGTTGCAAACATTACAGTCCTCGTACCTCCATGTGTCCTTTATGTTTACACAGATACACAGATACAGCTAGTGGATAGCAATAAAGGGCAGAGTCAAAAGCTTTTGACAACAGCAAACAAGGCAACGGTGAAAGAGATCAAAATATTGTACATTACCTACATACACCCCTACATTTGGATGGAGAATTGTTTTCACAATTTCACTATATAATACTATATATTACCAATTAGTTCTGTTCTGCCTTTATTTAAATGTCTTTTTCATCTCCTGCAGTCGTATCTTGCTTGAACTACTCTAGACTGCCTCCAGTGGTTCTGCTCTGTTTCTTCTCTATCCATAAGCTCTCGTCAAATGTGCACAAATATGACGTGAACAGACAGTCCTCATCAAAATGAATGAGAAGGATGCATTTTTTTATGCAGCTCTAAATAAAAAAGCCATTCTGTATATCGATACAGCCAATCACATAATTCATGTTGCTGAAATGTTTGGGTTTTTTTTTTATTTTTGATGTCAGATGCCTCCAAATAAAATGGGGAGCTGATGGAATGAGTCTCAAAGTAGCAGTTATTGGTTGATTGTCAATCAAATATTTTATACATACGCATGCAGTCTTGTGGTTATTGAAACAGAAAGATTTGTTAGTATCACAACTGGGATTGTGTCACCACCTACAATGAAAACCCAAAATACTGTTAGATTATCAAAGAGTCAGAGGAGACAGAAGATGAGTTTACCCAGCAAAGATCAAGCAGAGTATCCAGACATACTTGTCTAAACAGTCCGTCCTCTCAGCCTCACTCCTCACCAGATGATGACAGCAATGCCAGCCAACAGAGAGGAGCATAAAGATTTAAAAAGGCCCTGTGGACCTTTCTTATAAACAAACAAAAGTCATGTTTACATTGAGAGTTACTCATCAAAACACATTGTGTGTATCCTTGAGGTCTAACAAACATGCTGAGTCTATTTCTGTGCTCATGAAACATTTGCAGATCTTTTTGAACATTTCAAAAAAACCTTCATTGTTTATGTCTGTGTTTACTTGGTAGGAGTCGTCTTCTTTCTTTGCATTTTGCGATGTTTCTTGTGACACTACCGCAACCTGTAGATCAGCAGAAAAGTGTGAAACCATGTGTATAGTGTCACCTGTCTTCGTGGACATGTGAATTGTACACTTTAGTCCTACAGAGAAATAAAGCAGCCAGTCTTCGCTCATCAAAAGTTGATGTTTTTCACATGTAGGACCTTCAGAATAAATAATCCTCCAAATAATCAAAGACTTTAGAAAATCCTTCTCATAGTCCCATGTCGCAATCCTCACATAACACAGCGAAGTGTAACCAAAAAGACTTCTCGAGATAATTCTGTATAGCATTCTGGAAAATGTAGGAAATGGCAAAATTAGTTGTGGAAAATGGAGGTGATGGAAATTGCATGAATTGGAAAAATACAGTAGATGTAAACATCACTGTGAAATAAAAAATATTGTTTTATCATATTATATATACGTATTTTATTATATTATATTTTAAAGATGATTTAACAGCAGTTGTGATATGATGAGAACCATGTTTAGACATTTTCTCTGTCTTGTATTTATTTATTTACAACACAAATTGCCAATTACCACTAAAAAAGTCACCTCAAGGGTGGAAGTAACAGAAAACTTAGTGATCAAAACCCTTACAATTTAATAGTGGAAATTATTATATGCATGTGAATCGAACAATAGAGGGGTATAAATGGATGAGGAAAAATAGATAAATTACAACGCCACAAAATAACTCCTGGAACGCATCAAACATTGCAGATTAAAGACAAACATATAGTGTACTGGGGGATTTTCCATTAATACACACAAATTCTAACACTATTGGCTTTGTTGAGTCAACATCCTTGCTGTGAAGTGGATCACTGACAGATTTGATGTACTGCTGCAGAGATGAGGGCGTGACCCGAAGCTGACATGTAGCTGACCGTGCTGGGTCGGCAAGACGAGCAGCTCCCCTGGGTGGAGTCCAGAGGATGCATCGACACTAAGCCGACTGGCTGTCGGTCAGTGGGAGGCCATCGGTGAGCGTATGTCAGCCTAGTTTTTGTGATATGTTTCGCACTGTTGGCACTAGTTGGCCCTTGATGCCTATTTTTTGGGCGATTCAGCATGTTGAGTGCTGTCGGCCCTCTGGTTTCCTTTTTTTAATGAAAAATACAGACTAACGCTGCTTGCTGGTATGGAGAGTTGTTTCCTTTCATGCAGGCACAGGCATCTGTGCTAGTTGGCCATTAGCTGTGGTCTATGACTGTGTTCAAGTGCAACTTTTTAGCCAAGACACAAGCAACATGAGGTGACTCCACTCCAAGTTCACTCAGTCGTCACCAGGGGAAAATCCTACAGGAAAAAAGCAGATTTTTGTGACCCATCCACCTCCCCAACCTGCCTCCTTACAAGACCACTCAGGACTCGTCCCTTTTTGCTTCAGTCAACACATTGGTCACATGATACCAGCCTTTTGACATGCATAGGGTATAGATGAATTTAGTTGCATTACTTTTCACTAGAAACAGTTTGTGAGAACAGCCTAAATGTGCATTTTGTGCATGACAAATGGAGGTCCATCATTTTGCCCTCCAAACAATCGCACTGTCAAGCCTACTATCTAATAAAATTAATATAATAGACAGTTAACATGATTTGAGAGGAATTTTTATGTCAAGGAACAGTTAGTGAGAACTAATGCAAAATATCATTGTATTAGAGTCAAAGGCTATCATTTGTGGAACAGCTGTAGTGTGGAAGAACATTTGCCGGATTTAATCATGTTTTTAAAATGATATATTGAAGGAATATGAGATGGTAGAACAGTGAGGGAAATAGGCACAGTGAGTTTTGATACAAGATAGGTACGCTGTTTTTGTAGTGTGACTTTGTTTTCTGTGTTGATGTGTTTCTTTGTTCTGAGGTGTGTGTGTGTGTGTGTGTGTGTGTGTGCGCGCGTGTGCGTGTGTTTATTCAGATTGATCTGATCTTGTGTTAGTCTTAATTTTTGTTTGATAAGATCAAGGTGTGTATGCTGAATTTTGGGGCAGAAATTAAGGAATATACATGTAAATATTGACTTTTTTATTTGAAAAAATGGAGGTAGGATTTGATGAATATTTACTTCCTCCTACTTCTTTTTGGACATGAAATATTTGCTGTTTACTGAATATGTCCAATGGGCTTTTTGGTGTCGTTTTTCTTGCTTATATTGTATTTTGTTATATTGTATTTTATTTTGCATGTCTGAAATACAGATCTAACTAACTAACTAACTTACTCTGAAATTGACATCACCATGTGTCACATTGTGAGTGACGCAAAAGACACTTTGAAATCAAATTCAAGCGTTCAGAGTGTCCAAACTGAGACGCATCTATAGAAATCCAACTGGCATCACATTTCAAATCACCTTCAAATGTATTTCATGTTTTTTTTTGTGACTTTCTAAAATTAGTCTCGATACAATCTGGATCTGCCAAAAAACGGATTTGGGTTGGCAGTCTGAACAAGGCCTTTATCACCAGCACTACCACAGCAAACATGTGAGCTTTATAGCAGCTCAGGCTTTCAGAGCTGGATGTCAATATTTGGTCCCATTCCTTGTGGTCGAGGCTGTGACGCATTCAGCCAGAGTTGGATTTGTGCTGCAGCCCTCCGCACGCCGTCCAGCCAGCAGGCGAACAAACAAGCTGCTCTACGTTAACCAAATACCCTTTCCAATAGCAAATACAATGCCATATTATCTAATGGCCCCAAACCACAAGCCCCTATGAAAAACATCATCCTAGCAGAGACGACTCTTTATGATCTGAACGGAGCTGATACAAAATAAAAGTTGTTTTATTACAACAGTTAAAGGGGAATTCCATCTTCAAAATCTCTCCTCCATTGTTAAATCTCAACTTACAAAGATCCAGAAGTCACAATAGTCTTAATAGTTTTTGTGGTGGGTTAAAAATATAACAAATGAGGGTTAAAAACAGATTGTAAGAATTATAAAAGCCTATTTTTTTTTATTTTAAAAATAAACAGATCAAATATATATGCAATATATATTGAGCAATGTGTCAAGAAATGTCCCATGAATTGCAAGATTTAGTAGATTCAGAATTATAAGGGAAAAGGGGAAAAAAAACAGGGAAGCTGTATTTACAGTCATTACAATTCCATATTTTAAATTATGTTACAGATTTTTTTTTTTTTTTTTTTTTTTTTTTCATCACTTTTCCTTTTTTTTTTTTGGGGGGTTTTTTTTTTTTTTTTTTTTTTTAATTCTCTTTTACAGCAATTATTCATTTAAAAAATAATAAAATCAGAATAGATTTTTTTTTTGTAACTTTTGGGTTTTTTGTGTCATTTCTTCCAAAGTTGCTCATTGCCTTCTTCCCATGTTTTTCAGTCAATGTGCTCAGGTTTCAAAGGGTTAACCTACTGAATGCATAAGTAAATATATAAATATCCATGTTCCACTCTCACTTTTCAAGTTTAGCCCAGTTTTAATTTCGACATCTTGTGATGCTTACTGTGTACTTCTAGTGCTTGTATTGAGATCACATATCATACAAATTATAAACCCCCCTCTGGTACATCTGAACGTAATTTCTGATTGCTATCCAGTTTCCCCACAGGACCACTGCGGATTCATCATTTCAGATACGGCGCTGTGTATGTGCATGAGGTCCATGTATGCGTGCAGTATCACACTTTGCGAAGGTGCGGGATGATTAGCAGCAATTTATCCTACTTTAAAATCTTAATCTCGCCCTAGGAGATAATTCTGCCTACAAAGCCATATCAAAGCTCTTGGCCTCTGTTTCCATTTCAGCGGCTTTAACAGAAAGCCCAGCTCTACCCCGTCGAGAGCCTCCAGAGTTGCCCCAGCTTCACCTCCCCTCAACCCAGGCCTCAGTGCACTCCCTCAGGGTATGGAGCTGGGGCCTCTTTGGTAGCAGCGGCGCCCCCGGCGCTGTGAGTCATGGAAGAAGTGACGGCTTTCTAATGAGGTTTTAAGACCTGATGCCAGCAGGCCAGGTGCATGAGTCTGTATAGGTGGGTTTTGCAGTGTGTGTACTTTGCGCTGAGGAAGAATGTGTGTGTGTGTGTGTGTGTGTTTACCTACGTGTGAATACACAGATTCATTCAAATTGTGTACACCTGCAGGAACAAGTGTGTGTTTGCTTGTGTAGGTGATTATTATGAACATTCATGTCTAAATCTCTCTTGCGCCCGCTGCAGATGTTGGTGGTGGATCACTCACGTTGAAAGATGCCAAAATCCGATACTTGTGAAATGTGTTTAATATTGCTGTGTTTGTATAAATTCATTTAAGAAGCCCCCAAGCTTAAGCGAGAGGGACTGAATGTTTTAACAGGTGAAGGTGATGCTTTGTCAGTTATTGTCAGTGATCCAGGTCTGACTTGCTCGGATGCCCGTGTCGGCCCAAATAAAAAGGAGATACCAACATCAGAGCAAGCTATTCATTGTCCTTCTTTTTAATATGACAGTAAATCAGCAAGTCTGCATTTGGAATCAACCAAATAATTTTACAGCACTTTCCAGAAGTATCTATACCACTGTTTCACAAACAAACTGATAAGTGTTTTCTGATCTTCAAGTTAGGTCAAGTGTGAAAACTATAAACTGATTTGTTAATGATTGGCTTGATTGTTTAAAGAAACTTACATTGACTGTTAGGAGAAGACATTATTTGCAGAATACCCATAGACTTTCTATCTAAAAAATTGAAAACTTTCTCTGTGACCATACATAAGTGTTTAACATTATTTCAAACAACACTGACTTTAGATTTAACATGGGACACGAACTGTGATCTCCTGGATGAAAGTGTGGTTTTGCCTGACCCATCCACCTCCCCTCTCTCCAACCCTGAGCAGACTCTGGGTTTACATTTGAGTTACCGTAGTTGAAAACCCAGTGCATCTCACAAAGATGCCAAAGGCTGCCTTTAGCCAAGAAGCATGACAAATCGTCAGTATTTGACAGCCTGGGAATAAGAATGGGCTGAGGCACTGTGACATAACCCAATGTTTTGTGCACTTCCATTTTAAAACCCAGAATTTGGCATTTTGACTGTTACCATCCTGGATCCTGGAGCAGAAATTACCTTATTTAATCTTTGTAAAGTGTCCTTGAGTGCTAAGAAAGGTGCTTATATAAAATCTATTATTGTTGTGGTGGATCTGAGTCTGGGGACACTATCAACAGGCAGCCTGTCACTCAAAGCGACCCACCCCTAATCATGTCTAACTTTAAGCCTGAAATTCACCTTACTTTTGTCTTGAATGGGGAAATTAGCTAAACGTTTTTTGTACTGGGCTGTAAACATTTTTGCTATGTGAAGACGTATTTTTGCTGTAAAGATGGGCTTTTTAACAGAAAAATCTACAAGGAGTCACTCACTTTCGGAGCCAGCCTCAATTGACCAAATCAATATCTGTAATGTTTGGCACTCTGGTTTCATTTTTCAGCATCAGAGATTGTTGTTTGGGTCTACCGAGTCACCCAAATCACTCAGCTGTCCAACTGAATCCCTCCTTTAGGACTTGGTCACACGTGCACTGAAATCAGCTCATTGCAACATAACCACCACAATCAGGGGTTCTGCTTGTGGAGATGAAGTAAATTTGAAGCGGCTGCACTGAGTTAAACTTTATGTAAAAACTTTAATTAAACTTTGGTGAATTATATTTCACTGACATTTGCCCATTTAGGAATCCGAGAGAGCCATGGAGTCAAATACTCAGAAATCATTACAATTATGAGTTCTTATTTAGGGCATCTTTGTTGTCGACCACAACAGCTGTTCAGTTCAAAATACTGGAGGTTTGACATGTAAAAGTTAAGATTCAAAGACCAAACATCAAAAAATCTGACTACACATGAAACATGAAACAAAAGTAAGTAGACTGTAAGCTCTAAATAACACCGGCATTATCCTTTAGGACACAAAAGGAGAAGTAAGGATCGGATCTAAAATAACACCCGTTTGTGAGAATAAAGGCCCTTCTCATTGCAACCGAGGACAAGCCTGTGGTCAAAACCCGAGTCTCCATGCTTCGAAAAGGCCAACAACGAAGCGAGGCGAAACCCTGCGTCCATGTCAGCGTGTGTGTTTGATTTTGGCCACATGTAAACGAGCCCATTGTACGAGGAGAACACGAAGAGAGCGGAGCATCCACGAAAATAAACCTCACACAGAAAAGCCCTGTAGTTAGACGGGCCACAGAACAGGCTGCTGGGCTCTGAACCACACCACAGCAGGACGCACTTTGTGTGTGTGTGTGTATGTGTGTGTGTGTGTGTGTGTGTGTGTAGTGGGTATATGCCTGTGGCACAGCAGCCAGTACTGGCCATGTGTACTGTGGTGTGGTCGGGTTCCCCTGCTAAATTTAATAAGGGTGTCTCTGGTTACATCATGGCCAGGAGAAACAGAGAAAAAGAGGCAAGAGGGAGACAGGAAATAGAGAAAATCTGCCATCAGCATTATAATATCCAAAAACCATTCTGGTGGTTTAGCGTGTTTCATTTAGCCAATTAGCTGAAAAACAAATGTTGGAGCTGCACTCATATTTTTGGGCCCTTTGGGGGCAGAAGAACTCTGCAATTAGCTGACAGACACACTGGTATATACAACATATCATCATCTTCTTAAATTGTCCATGGCTAACATGTTAACAATGGGCTATTCACACATAAAGGAGACATGGAGCAACATTGGCATTCATTTAGAGCCATATTTCTGTTAAGCAGAATGCAAATCTAATGTTCACTCTCCTTTTAGCTCCGTTTTGGTCTCCACCAACTCCTGAAAACAGATATGGTTCTGTTCTGTGGGTGTATCAGAGCTGTTTTGCTGAAACTATCTGCCTGCTGTGATTGGAAACGAGGCTGAGAGTTCTTAGACTCAACCATACAGTAAATCAAGATCGATAGATACTTTATTAATCCTTCACAGGAAATTACATTTGTTACAGCAGTTCACTCACAGGTAACCACACAACAACACATAACATAAAAAACAATCCTTAAATAAATGACTATACAATGCTATAAATACCAAAAAAAATACTCACTTCTAAAAAAATATCCAATAATAGTAAATATTATGCACTTTATCAAAAGTTCGGTGTGCAAAAGTATAGTAATTGTGCCATCTAACCAAACGCAATGAGCGAAAGAAGGTAAACACCTCTTCAGAGCTGCAGAGTTGGTGATTATTCCCTGTGAGTTAATCACTGCGAGCGACTAATTTCACATTACACATGATCATTTGTAATATATTAATTAAAAATGACATAAATAATTAATTAATAATCCTCTATTAAATTATCAATTGCTAATTAAAGGTTTAGTTATTAATATAATGAAAATATGAATTAGTATCTCTGTTCTTCTCAGTAATTGCTGTCTGGCACATTGTGTTTTTGATGCTGCCACTTGGGAACACATAAGCTGGAAATTTCCATTTTCTGCACAACAAACTGCAGAAACACTGCAGATTTCAGAAAGGCATTTGTGAGGACTCAGATTTGAAGGTCAGAAGGTATTTCTTTTAAACCAGTGACTTGGATATCAGGGTGTCCTTAACTGCACCAAAAATGAAAATTCTGAGTGATAGATTTATTTGTCTCAGCAAGTCTGATTTTCATAATGCACTGAAATGAATGGAAATAAATGACTGTCTGGAATGTATAAAGAAAGTCCGAAAAATTGGACAGCAACATCCACCCATTGATTATCTGTATTCGCTCCTTCTTTACAGGGTCACGGGGGGGCTGGAGCTGATCCCAGCCTACAGTTGTCACAGGTATTTATCGGCTCCAGCTCCAATTGGCTCAGATCACCAGTGATAGAAATATGACACCTCAGAGGGGCTCTAATTTTAGCCCCTTTTCTGGCATGACACAATACCATTCATCTACTGTCAAACAGAACTCAAACATCCTTCAAAATTAGTCAGTACCAATTTCAAAAAAGAAAAAAAAAAGAAAATAAACATTAACATTTTCATTGGCCTCTGTACTGTTCTACTTTTTCTTAAACCTGTTTTCCTGCATATCTGTGATGTCGAGTGTTTCACACCAGGAAGAAAACAAAACAAAAATACAACGGCATACTCATCTTCTGGAGCGTCTGTACACAGCTCTGGTCTACTGGCACTGGGAGAGCAATCTATTGGCTTTTAATGATGGATATTCCCATAAAAAACCTGCATACATATGCTAATTGTGGTGGGAAAAGGGTAACCGACCGACAACAATTGACACTCACATTTACATCTAACTTATATCCCTTTTCCACCAAAATTAGTGTGCGTACACTGTTTTTTATCTTTAAAAAACAAGTCAAAATCTGTATACACGGCTGTGTGTGTGTGTGTGTGTGTGTGTGTGTGTGTGTGTGTGTGTGTTTAAATTTAATGTCATGGACAAACTGGAGAACAAGCTACTAAACAGTAGAAGGCAGCATGGATGGAGGCCTGTAAAATCTTGTGGTTACAGTGGTTACTTTTTTCTATATCTTTTACTTACTCAGTCTCTCTTTCAAACTTGGTGCAGACAAATTTGGATCGATGTTTGAGTGCTGCTTGGGTGTAGATGAATGGTATTTTGTGGCGGTCTGTCATGCATCTTGCTGGTAAGGGGAGAAATTAGCATGTTTACTGGGTTCCATCACTTCCGATCAGAGCCAGAACCAATTAATACCTGTGACTGCTACAAAGTCATTTGACTCAGAAGTGAATACTGACTATAACCTTTCCCATTACATTAAATATCCAGGTGTTAGCAAGTGTTGGTGAGTTTTTAGTGCAGTGGAAAAGAGACTTTAGAGTCAACAGTTTAACCTGCATGTCCATGGACTGTGGGAGGAGGCTGGAGAACCTGGAGACGGCCCACGCTAACACTGGAAGAACATGCAAACTCCACACAGAAAAGCTTAAGCTGACCAGCATGTTGAACCCAGAATCCTCTTGCTTGGCAACAATGTAAAGTTAAAAAAAAAAAGTTGTAGTTGATGTACTAAATCATGCAAAACCATCAGTGTGTTCCCACAAAACTGGCAGGTTTACTTTGGCATAACTGAGTGTCTACGTCATGCAAATATGTGACTCCGGTTTCACGATACTACAGCGCTATAAATGTCCACTCGCTGTAAGTACGTGTGAGAAAGAAAGATGCTCAGGAAATTAATCACGTCCCGTGTTAATCTCAAAAGAGGAACGTTCATATTAGCAAGAGGTGGAGATGGAAGGTCATATCCGTGTTTCACACACACATACATAAATATACACTACACATAAAAAACAAAAATAAACCTCCAACACCTGCCTGATCTGCCTCTATCTGTGGCGGCCTCCTCATCTCCCAGCAAGCTTCCTTATTTATCAACGGAAGCTGAAGTGATAAGCCCACAGCTGTTCTCCCAGCACCTACGAACACACAAACACACACACACACACACTCATTCACACACACACAGTTTTTCTGACAGCCATATGTTGCACTGACCAAAAGGTGTCAGATACCAGTGGTGTCTTCGAAAGAGGCCGAGGATACAAAAGTCAGAGGAGCAGCGGCGTGACTTTTTGGCACTTTAAGCGATAAGGTTGTTCAATAAGATTGTTGAAACACTGTGTACTAGAGCATACTATGTCATTCTCAGTGTGTGTATGTGTGAGTGAGAGACAAGTCTGGGACCTGAGCGAAAGCCCTCGGTGCTGTGCAGACAGACTCCTGGCCCGCTGTGGACACATTAATCACAGGTTATAATTAAATGTCTCCATCTCTCACCCAGAGACAAGATGGGAGCTGAAAGGGGCCACAGCTGCTATCCGCTCATGCTCTAGCGGGGCCGGCCGCCCAGAGTTCAGCCCGTCCAGGTCCTGATCCTGGATCAGCTCACCGCTCAGTCACCGCAAACCGTCAGTGTATCACACAGAGGGGAAATATGTAAAACTCATCCTGACTTTATTTTCATTTTCCAAATTTTCCTAAAGCCTCAACTTTGGGATCTGTCAGCTTTGATGAGTATAATCAATTTATAAATTTATACAGTATATATAACACTTAATATTTTCATGTGAGGGTATGATAATCTAGTTGTGTATCTTAATTGTCCTGTTACTGTTATGGTACCAGTAAAATATTTCTGGGTTAGTTATAGTTACAGTTATATTATGTCTGGGAGGTTTCAGACACTTTATTTATTAGAAGAAAGATTTTCATCATTTCTTTTTTTCGCTATTTATGGCTGTAACATTTTCAGTAATAGTCATTTAATTTACTTACATTCTCTAATTGCCTGTTGTGCAGTATTATTAACTGTCTTCTTTATTAACACAACGTGATGCAATGAACGCTCTCAGACCATAGTTTGCTTGGCAGTGCTATTAACAGATACAGGAGACAAGATACAGCGACTGCTCAAGGTATGTTTGCAGCTCTGAGTGGTTGATAAATATGGTATTAAGGAGTTAAAGGTCCCATATTGTGCTTATTTATAGGGTCATGTTTTTTACTGAAACATATCTAAATGTTTAGATACTCAAAAAAACACACATTATTATTCTCCCATTGTCTGTTTAAATATACCAATATTCTCTAACTGCCCAGAACGCTCTGTCCTAGCGTCTGTCTCTTTAAACCCCACACTCTCGCAAAAAAAGCCCAGTCTGCTTTGATTGGTCATTTCCGGATCTTCCTCATCTGCAATCTCTGCATCTTTGCAACATCATTGCAGCTTGTTAACGACTGTAAAGACACTGTGGTGGCATTTTCTATCTTTATATAATGTAGTTGTGACATCACAACTGCACAGAAGTTCTAACAGCTCATTTAAAGGCACAGTTTCTGAGTATAGCCTATGTTTTGATACCTCCACAGAATTTATACAGCACCTGTACCTGCTTTATAATAAAAAAAAAGACAGGGCAATCTGACTATATAGGACCTTTAAATCTGGATATGTATTTTTAAACCACAGCTGCTGTTACAGTATATGCAGTTGCCAAATCAACCAGGACTTAAAGATCTAGTGTGCAGGTTTCAGTGGCATCTAGTGGTAAGGTTGCAGATTGCAACTAACTGAAACTATTCCCATGCACCAAGTGTGTAGGAGAATTATGGTGTCCAATGCAAATGGTCCTATCTAGAGCCAGTGTTTGGTTTGTCCGTCCGTACTGTTAACACAGCATGGTGGACTATGTGAAAAAGGAATGGCCCCTTCTGTAGATATAAACAACTCATTCTAAGGTAACAAAAACACAATGAAAACATAATTATGAATTTAATATACAATTTCTGCAAATATATCTCCCTAAATCCTACTCACTGAACCTTTAAATATTAGGTATTGTAACTTTAAGGTATTTTCCCTTCATATTTCCTATTCTTAAAGCATCCATAAAGTATTCTAAGAAGGACATACGGTCTTAGATGATGTCTAAGGTGCTTAATAATGAGTAAATAATGTGTTACTGTATTGTACTTAATAGCATTTGTGCATTTTATACAGTATTCCTCTTATGGGCTCTTGTATGCAGGAATATATTCTACAGGTATAATGAATAAAGCATAGATGACATATCTGAAAAGTGTTTGGTGTCATTAGGATTTTTCATAATACTTCTCCAGTTCTTTGTCCAAAGCATTGTTTATTAGAATGCACTGTATCAAATCATGAATAAGTGACAGTGCAGACCACTTTTAGTGAGATGAAATGCAATACTCTGATGGATGCTCCACAGGAGCATGGAAGAGACTCGTGTGCTGAATGATGATGTCCTGTTTAGAGAGGAGGCAGCGCACATCCTAACTGATGGTGCCTCATAATTAGGGAGAGGGGTCTTAAAGCTTCCTTGCAGGGAAAGAGTAGAAATAAATGTGTAGACTGTGAAGCTGTCGTGCTAGTTTTTAGCTTTTTCTATAAGAACAGAAAAATAAATGGTTTGTTTAAATTATATCATAATTAAAATGAAAAAAGTGTATTAACATCAGAAAGACCATTGCAAATGTATTATTGCTATCAGTAGTTGCTGATTAGCAGCACAGACAACAACACATCATTACAGATGATTATTATACAATGGAAATATTCACTTTTTGTGCTCTAATGCTTGAAAGTAATTTGTAAAATCACAGTTGGGCATTTTTTGTAAGAGTAGCCATGACAGTGTTTTGTTCGATTGGGGACTCACTGTAAGCTTTCCTTGACGTAGCCTTAAGACTGAGGACTTCGCTGTGACATTAAAGCCACATTCACTCTTGCACCCGCCCTCAAGCTTCACCCCAAAACCTACTCATGGTCCCCTCAGACCCATACACCGCCATCACAGCTATTTACTCCAGCAAAACTGTCGACACTCAAGCACAAGCACCAAAACATAATTAATATCAGGTTGAACTGACACAAAAGTCACACAAATTTCACTATGACTGCTGAGTCAGCATTGCCCAAAAATCTGTCATGTATCAAATGTGGGGCCACATTTGCAGCTGGTTTGATTATAGTTGAATATGTCAGATGCAGTGTGACTTTTCTTTTCTGTTCACACTGTGATTACAACACTGAACTAAAACACTCTCGAGGGAGAAGAGATTATTTTCTTTTGCCAGCAGTGTGAACAATGACTTCTGTTAGAATCATGGATTGGTGAACTTTAACATGTTTTTGTTTTTAACAAAACAAACATTTTCAAGACAGACTATTTTGACATTTGTTAAGATTTTTGGTGATTTGGATATGATTTTGTACATATACTATACTCTTCATTATGCTGGTGGTATGACTATTTTGTTCAAGTGGTCTGCTTATTATTCATGGCTTTATTATTGGCTACTAGCTATATGACAATGACCCCAAACATGCTTCTGTGACCACTATTTCTATAGGGATATGATATGTATAAAATGATATTCCCTTGAGCCTTCACAGTGAGATTACAGCGGCTTTATAGATTTCTCATTTTTAAGGTTCACCCCATTATCAAAAATACACATTTTCCCTCTTACCTCTTGTGCTATGCATCAATGTAGATTGTTTTGGTGGTGAGTGTTGGAGATATCCACCCAATAGATGTCTACCTTCTCTCTCCAATAGGCTATGATGGAACTAGATGGCACCAATAAAATAAATAAAATAAAATAAATTAAAACTCTAAGCAGTGTATCTTTCTAGAGATCATGACCTGCTTACTCAAGATAATCTGCAGACGAGAGCAGTGTGAGCAGTTTCATTTAGGAATTTTTTTCTTGCCAACCACAACATCACACAGAATAAAGTGTGCAGCTACTCGAACATCTACAGGAGGCTCGTGCTCGTGACAGTACAAGATGTAAACATTAATGGCGTCCGCCTGGGCTGAGGTGTAATGTAGCTAACGTTAGCTCATTGATGGTAGGTAACCTAGCAGTATGCATCCTTCCTTCTGCACAGTAATATGGTTGGATATCTCCAAAATTTGGCAACTCGCACCAAAACAATCTAGATGTATAGATAGCACTACAGGTTAGAAGAAAATTTTTTATTTTTGATTTTGGGGTGAACTGTCCCTTTAACCCACTGGGTCGACATATTGTTTCTATTGGAGTGCCAGTATTTATTATTGAATTTAAACTAACTTCGTTGTACTTAATAGTTGTTTTTTTGCCCGATGAACTCATGATCATACTCCTATGTGATTTTGCAATGTGTGTGTCATAGTGAATAATGACTTTAAGTGACTTTTTGGACTAAACTACATGCATAAACTTGTGGTGTAACTATATCATCCTTGAACGTTTTGTAATGCTGGAGTTAAAAAACATGCAGCCATCCACAGTGACCTTTTTGGACTTAATTACATTTTAATATGTACCATAATACCCCCTTGGTAACTTTTTTGTAAATCTGTGGTACTGAATAATGGCTGTGTAATGACCTCATCTCATGGTCATTACAGCCCACTATGGAAACCACTGCTCTGTCATTTGCTTCCATTGACTTAAGTGACAACAGAGAAGCTTTTCCCCCTCTTCTTCTTTTTCTTCTTCAGGCCACATTGTGTAAAAAAGAAAAACAGAATGAGAGGGGCAAAATAAAATTTTCCGTGCTGTGGGGGGAAGCACAAACAATTTACTCATGCTTCCAGATGCTGTCTGAATTTACTCTTTGATTTGTTGACCACCAGTCTCTTTAAAAAAGACATTGTAATTTAAGAAATGACACAACGAGAGCTGAGATTTTGAACTGGACGATTTCTTGCGGGATGGGGAGCCAGAGAGAGGGTTGAGGAAAAATACAGTGTTCAAAAACAAAAAAAAGTGTGTGATTCATTGTTTGTTTTGTGTTTTACATTTAATAAATAGGTACAGATTTGCATTTTTGCGCATTTATGCTCAATTTATTTGAAATATACTGCGTCGGACACAGCGACCTCCCCCTCAGCTTGTAATTTGGTACAACCCAGAGCTGCTTTTGGTAGCTACAGCGTCGGGAACTGGAGCACAACATGTTGGAGACCATAGGCAGCCTGTTCCCCCCAGAGTTAACTTTTTAATCCCGGTTTTGTCGTGTTATCACACACAAGAGGAAGGAGGCGGAGGAGGTCGGTGAAAGAAAAGAGGCAAAAAAAAGTCAGTCATGGTATGAGGGCGAGCGTGAAAGCCGGGAGCGTGTACATGCAACAGAAGCTCGTTGATATTTAACTGTGTGAAGAAGAAGAGGAGGAAGGAGAGAGGGAAAAAAGGGAAAGGGAAGCCCGGAGAAGCGAGAGAAAAGCGGGGTACAAGATGCAGCCGGCCGCGGTGCTGTGGGGCTCCCTGATAACTTTGCTGCTCAGCCAAAGTCCAGGTAAGAAAATGTCCGTTTTAAAAGCAAGTTGAAACTGCATGTGTTTTGGGAGAGGGGATATTTTCTTGCACCGCCGGTGTTTAATAGTATTTTGTTTTATTTCATCCTTACCAAATTGGTTTGACCCGCACATGAAAACTCAGCAGCCAAGTTTCCACCTTATTTGAGTTATTTGAAAGCGCAATTTAGGTGGCTGAAATGGAAAGTGTAGTGGAAAATGTGTGAGTTCATTGTGTTTTTTTTGTAATCTTGTTTGACAACATGCTTGTGTGAAGCGGTGGCTCGAGCTCTCATGTTTTCAGCTGGAGGTCGTGTTTTATTGATTTAAATTGACAAAATGCTGTTTCTAATGTGACATTTTGACTTTTGACACTTTTTGTGTTTATAGTCTTGAAGATTTTCATTGCACGCTACTTATCCTGCATGTCATATGTGCTGTTATGAGTGTTACATGCTGCTTAAATATGGGGTTTTGGAAGGTTTTGCAAGTTTTATTTTGGTACTACTACTATATGGGGTCTATGCACATGACTGATAGCCTGTCAGATCTCCACCTCTAGTCAGATTACCTCCAGTCCTGGCTACTGAATGACAAAGAGCCCACATCTTAAGTCCTGAATTTTATTTTAAGTTTTGGCTTGTTTTATTTGCATAGAAACTGAGAACAAGACATGAACTGTACGAAACACAACATGCGATTGATTTTGTACTTTTGCATGGGTTATAAGCTGTCAGAATGGTCTGCACATTTCCTTAAAAATACACTTATTACTTCCTCTGTCATGCATATTACCCATTGACTTGAACAGCATCCTCACAATGTCATCATCTCAGAATTACAAGGCTCTATCTGACATTTTTGTCAAAATTAAGTTACTCATATGTTTTATTCTGTGACAACTTAACAATGTGTGAGGTGTCTTTTTTTTAAAGTTATTTGCATTTTGAGGCTTTTTATTAAGAAAGCAGAGACGTTTCTATTGTTCCTACTTTGAAGCTCAGTATCTCAAAATGCAGAGAGACCTTATAATTCTAAGGTGACGATGTGTTCGTGACATTGGTGGATACAGCCTTTATTTTTCCATTCCGTTTTCAAAAAATGAGCACATTGCTCTCGAACGTGATTGCAGGTGAACTGAGTTGTTTATCTATGATAACCTACATCCTGTCCCCCCTGCCCCCAGCAGCACTTGTAATAGGTCTGAGTGATTTCCACCACCCCCTTCCTATGTTTTCTCTAACACCTTGTATTTACAACATGTTAGAACAGCCACTGGAATGCAAGGACCCTACGTAAGCTATTTCTAAACACACACACACAGCAGGCTGGGCGTCATGCACACACACACTCAGTCACACAGCGTGCCCTCTGACATGACACAAAAAGATTTACCTGACAGGACAGCAAATATGATATCTGTAATTGGCTGGTTGGACCTCAAAAGCAGGTTGCTGTAATTGTGACGATTCCTAAATGTCACCAGGATACCGTCTCCAAAATGTCAGCCAGATAAGACTCAATATCCAATTGAAAACAAAAGCCCCCCCGGATGATCCACATCCTATTTATAGTTAGGTCTTTCATTCTTTCAGATGTAGTTATCAACGTTTTCCCCCGCCTCCACTCTTTATCTGGAGCGGGGGGCCGCGCTGGTTTTGATAATGGACTTGTTCTGTCATAAAGCAATTAAGTCTGCCGGGCCTGTATCATGTCTTAAAGACATCGTGGTTGTGTTGTGCATGAGCGTCAGCTGCTGCTGGTGGCATCTTCAGTTGTGGCACAGGACATTTAGCTCAAATGATGCCTGATAAATGCAGCTTTGTTACAGTTTTTAATTCAACATCCTCAAATTTGACCGATATCATGCCAGGAATTCCAACTAAAACATTTTTAAACATCTTAGAGTGGTTTTTTTTGCTCAGTAAAATCATTTAAACTCTCATGTGACACTGACAGTCAGTCGCCCTAATGACATTATTTTAGCTCTGGTGGCTCTTAAAGACAGGATCTCATACCGCAGCTATCCCGTGGTTGGGAAACTCCAGAATACATTAAAAAAACCACATAGATACAGCTATCTTTGAACAGTTAATTGACTTGTTCAAAGCAAAAATTAAATTCCAGTGGGCCAAGGATTAAGATGTTCATAATGTTGACCACAAATATTGGCAAAGTATCATTTTAGCCCTGACACATCAGCTGTTTATTTTCTGAACTCTTGTATAAGAAGATGTACATTCTGGATTCATGGAAAGAAAAATAAAGTGCTAAAGGCTATAATTTCTAGGCTGTGTACTAGGAATGGCATTATAAAGACCAGCCGCTGGTCCCAGCTGACAGTAGATGACCCAGGGCTACGATTTATTACTCTGCTTGTGTGTGTGTGTGTGTGTGTGTGTGTGTGTGTGTGTGTTTGAGAGAGAGAGAAAGAGAGTCTCTGACATGTGTGTAAGGTCAAGATGCCTTTCTCAACTACGTCTAGTGGCCTCTTCCAGTAATAGGCTGAGTTGGTTTAATGACGTGTTGGAGAGTGTGTTATACGGTTTAATGATGTCGTCTGGGACAGCACAACCCCTCACCCACTCCTACGATCCCCGCTGGACCCTCCTCATTTACCAATCAACTATTGATTTGACTCACAAGTTGACTCTGATGTTGTTCCACTGAAGCCATTGCTGCTCATTAGATCACATTAGGTCCCCGCTGCTCGTCTCAACCCCTCCCCAATGGGGATGAGATGAGATATTTGACTTGCATGATGATCCTTCTGACTAAACTGAGACAGTGCTGCTGTATGAATCGGACAGCTGGGCAACTGTCCAAAAAGCTCCTTCCTCGAGTGGGGTTTCAGCTTCTGCAGCCAAACAAAGACGAAGAAAAGAAAGGGGACGATGACAGTAAAATACAAGGAAAGACGTGGGCGGCAGTTATTTACATCATTAAAAAATGTCTTTTGCACTTTACCACAACTCAAGGTTACATTTCAAATTGTTTGTGTAGTCCAACTAAAATTCCCAAACCAAAAAGAATTCAATTTAAACAAGACAAAAGCTGCAACAACGCATATTTGAGTTGCTGAAAGTGGTGAATATTTGGCATTTTTACGGGATAGAAGGCCTATATTGGTTTGGTGCATTGTCGAGGTGGGTCACCTCAGCAGAAATAAAAAGCACCTTTGCTAGCGTTAATATATGACCTCATTTTTTAAATTAAGCACTAATCTTCAGGGAGAAGTAGCAGAGCAAATGCCACATTTTAATGAGTATAGGTTGCAGTCTTATAATGACAGTGTATTGATCACAAGAGACGAGTACGGAATATTGAAAACTTGTTAAATGAAACCAAGGATTTGGGGGATATTTGTATCAATTAAGGTACGGTATTATAGGCATTGTTGTGATCACGGTTTTGGCATGAAAACTTTGAATATC
This sequence comes from Plectropomus leopardus, assembly GCF_008729295.1. Lineage (NCBI taxonomy): Eukaryota > Metazoa > Chordata > Actinopteri > Perciformes > Serranidae > Plectropomus > Plectropomus leopardus. Next base: position 5,665,125 of record NC_056463.1, read on the forward strand.
TAAACTTATTAGTATCATCTTTACTGTAGAAAAAATCAAACAATACAAGAGTTAGATGACGTGTGTCAGGATCTGTTGCATCTCCACCTTTCCACCTCTGCAAAACCATTTCATGATTCTTGAAGACATTGTTGTTGTTATTTTTTTTACAGTAACTGGAAGGCGAGCAGATATTTAAAAAATAAAATCCAGTGTTTCCCACAGAATTAGCATCTACGAGTGACCGAAGCTGACAGTGGGGCATAGTTTGTGGAGTTTGAGTCGCAGGGTGGAGACCTTAATGTTGATCTGGTCAGACCTGATTTAATCAGATCAGATTGATGGATGAGAGGAGCAGCTGCTACAGTGTGAAAGCAAACTTTTAGACCTGGTGCATTAACAATTAAGCTTCACTTTCACTGCACCGGACGGTTCGCTCTGCCAGTGTTTCCCACAGAATAACGGTGTATGTGTGGCAGTAGCTAACACATCTTTTAAATACCCGTGTGTCCTCACACTCAATCCAATGATTTTGCGGATCCGTGAACGCAGCACAGCAGGTAGTTATCCATGAGTTCTTTCTTCCTTAGCAGCAATTTGTCACTCACTGGAGGGATAATTGATCTGTTGGTCCGTGCACAGCTGATCAGATCAGATTAATGGATGAGAGGAGCAGTTTTTAGATGTTTGCAAGTGAAAGCAAAGTTTTAGACCCAGCGAAATGAACAATGAAGTTTTACTTTTAATGATGCTCTGCTGCTCCGTCTATTCCCCAAGTGTGCTGTAAATAACTGAACGGTATACATATTCCAATAGTGCTCCTAATTAACAGTCCAATGCCAAAAATCTATTCGTGGCAGCAGATGTTTTAGTTGTGGTGGCCTGCTACAAATAAATTAATGTGTGGGAAACCCTGGCTCTGCACTGCGAGAGTGTGGTGCAATGCATAACCCAATTGAAATGAATACATGGGAAACTGTGGTATTGAAGGTAGCAAAACTCAAGAATTGTATCTCAAAATTTACACCATAAAAAGGTGAGATAGGGTGAGACAAGATCTGTCACATCTCTGCCTTGCCGCCTCAGCAAAACCATTTCATGATTATTGAATATATTGATTGTCTTAATCATTTAAGCCTCAGTGGTACTTGGAAGGAGAAAAGAAGTTCAAGCATAAAATCACAGATGTAAGACCAGCGTACAGTTTGAGTTAAAGGAACAGGGAGAGGTGAGGAGAAAGCGGGTTGAAAAGCGGAGGTGTGGAGGTTGGCCTTGTACTCGCTCTGCTGCCTTGCTCTGCGGGGGAAAGTTGCTGCCGGCCTTTGTGCCCTTCTCTGCCGCCTGTATCCCCTCATCGGATTGATTAGTCCCCTGACATTGCCCACCTCATCCTGGACTAATGCGCACTCTCACTGGTGCCCTTTTCACAGAGCCCGCAGGCGTGTTTTTGCGTACCCAGCGAGCATTAGAATGTAAATTTATGACTTTGTCTTGCAAAATAGCTCCAACACCACATTTGATTAAGCGTCCACAGAGTAATTGTGTTGGTATTAATGGCGTTGCAATGTTGATATTACAGAATAACTCAACCTACAGACAGATTTATTGCTTGCCATGAGTTGTTTTTGGTACGGGTTCCACTCTGCAGGCGACGATACTTTTCTCCAACAGAGAGAGGTTGTTTTTGAGGATGTGGCCATGGCTCAAGGCCTATGAAACGGGACTCCTTATTCCTCAAGGTTTGATTGTTTTGGCATATATGCACATTCACCTTCCACCCTGGTGACTTTCATGTCGGGGCTGAAGCTTTTCGGGGGCTTCAGGGAGAGGACAAGGGTAAATTAATGGATCTGAGACCAGAGCTGCCGTGTTGGACGAGTGCATGTGATTTTTTGAATCCTGAATGAATGTGTGTGTGTGCCCTCCTCTGGTCTAGCTGGTTAGATTGGTGTCAGCCAGGCTTTTGCTTTCACCAGGGGAAAAGCAGACTGGGCCACCTGATACCCCCACTGTGCTTTGTGTGTCTCTGCTGAGGGTATGGAATTGCACCTCCAAGGTAGCAGTGGAGGTAACCTATGATTACCCGATTCGAAGCCCCCCCTCCTCCTTCCAACATTCCCATGTGGATAAATGTCAGACCCTCTTTTCCCCCCACTCCTCTCCTCAAGTTCCTCCACCTTCCTATAAATCACCTTGCTCTCTCCTTGCAAGGCCGGCCTCCTCTGCGAGAGACCCCCCGGGCGAGCTCTCGTCTTTGGGGTCGGTTCTGATTTCAGAACATGATGCCACGGCCCCGGGGCCCATTTCAATTACGTTCAGAGCGCTAATATATGTCACAGATGTCCACTTTGCACACGAGCAAGCAAACAAACAAAATCGACCACTGGCAGCCCCCAGTGCGGAACAGCGGCAATTGGCGGTCCACTGGTAGATATCTGTGTCCAAAATTTAATTCTGTTATACTGATTTTGCTGCTGCTTTCAGACACTAGAAAGATGATGAGAGATTGCCACCTATGTGTTTGTGAGACCTGATGTTAGAAGTAATTTTAAATGTGCAGTTTAGGTCATTGGGCTTTGGCCAAAAGAAAGTCAAAAGAATTAAGATGCATTTTAACATCTGGACAGGGACAAGAGATGTCAATGAGCTTTTCCAACTTACTCTGGGCCATTTCAAACATCAAAACATATCATCTTTAAGTTTCACCTTTATTTTGAAATTCCCCTGGCATGTCTGTGTCACCTTTTCTGCACAAGCACACCTCCTTCCTAAACATTTGAGCAGTGCTGGCGGCCCAGTGCCAGGCACATAATGGTAAGCAGCCAAGAAAAAGTCTTTGAGGAAATTTACTGATGTGGTCTCATATTGATCGCAGGTCCCGGAATTGAAACAAATTGAAAATCTTATTGTGGCAGGCTTTGCAATATCAGCCAATACTGTGTGATTGTCCAAAGAGTTAATATAATATTGTATCATTAAGAGACTTGTGACTGACACCCTATTGTAGAGTAGGGATATGCTGAATTAGTTCACTAGTCCATTAAATGTTTCTACTTTCACTAATCAGCACCAGATATACTCGGTTAAAGTTATTATGAAAAGAATATGGTAAACGGATCTGCACTTGTCTGGCTTGTCTTGTTGTTCGACCATTTAAAGCACAGTCATGCTACAAGTCACCGATTGTGAGTATAAATCACCGATTCATACACATTCACACACATTCATACACTGGTGGTCGAGGCTTCCGTACTAGGTGCGACCTGCTACTCAGGTTTTTTGCATTCTGATGAAACAGCCATCAGAAGCAATTTGGGGGTCAGTATCTTTCCCAAGGATACTTCAGCATGTTGACTTGAGGAGCTGAGGATCGAACCGCCAATCTTCCAATTAGTGGACGACCCGCTCTACTTCCTGAGCCACAACTGCAATATGCAATTGTGTTCACCCAGTGAAAATGCCATTGTACTAATCAGGCATGTTTCTAAGACATTCATTTTCCAAAGAATACTGTTTTTTTATGATGTTATTTGGTATCATTATCATATCGTGCTGTTCATGATGCACGTTGCGAAGTTGCACACATTTCAGTGGCGTTTAAATCAGGATTTGTTACTTTAAAAATGTGATTTAACAATTTCAAATGGTTCTTATATGTTTAACTTTAAATGTCAAATTGTGCTCAATTTGAATGCTTTCTGGGTGGTTTCTTACTTTAAAACTAGTCATCTGTCCTAAGTTTAGGTTTCTGTTAAAATGTCTGGGAACTTAGTTGTTAGGAACATTCCTATTTTAGAGTGGGTTGCAATTAATCTTAGGCTTGGTGGTTTGATCCCTACTGCCTCCTGTCCATATGGAAAAGTGTCCTTGAGCAAGACACTAAACCCCAAATTGCTCCCAATGGTGGAGCTATTGACCATCGGTGGGTGAGTGTGAATGGGTGAAAGAGAGACAGTGTGCCACACAAATGTAGTCTTGTCTGTCTTTTCTCATCTGGAGCTGGTAACACCAGAAAAAAAATCCTTAAGGTGTGTTACAAAATTGTTGGTGTTAGTTTTAAGAATATTTCTTGTTTGAGTGCTGTGGGATTCCCATCCCTTTTGACAGTAAATTTTCTCTCCGAAACCTTAGGTAACATAGCAACAAGAGAAAAGCCCACAGGGCACACATTTGTACAACAAGTGTTCTGTAATGCTGTTACTTCACTGTCTTTAAAAATGTACATGTTACATGGAATTCAGGCCACATCACCGCAGAGGTTTGGTATCAAAAGAGACGTTCGTCATTTTTTAGGCCATGTAGTATGAATCTGAGTTCCTCGGGGGTTGTAGATTATTGGAGACTGTAATAAACTCTAGTTCTCTGTCTCAGCGGGGGTCTGCTGTAGAGGACAGAAAGATAAGCAGGGTTGGAGACTAGCTGTCTGCACACAACCAGGGGAGGGGGGCAGGGACACAAAGACATTTTGAAGGACACACACTTTTACGGATCCATAGTAACTTAATTCTTCAGCTTCACTCCTCCCTCACTGGGGAAAAAGCATCTGCAGGGATGCTGATGAAACTCTGGCAAATTTGGTTGAGGACGTCAGTGTGAAGCGATTGTGGCTTCGGCAGAATTTTGTGATGAAAGGCCTCTTTTCGTCCCCAAATGTGGTTTCAGCCATGCATTAAAAATAAGCCACTTATTCATGTGTATTGTCTCATAACCAAGACATCACGGGATCCTCTTTGCAGACAAAAAGAGGACATTTATCTGATCCCAGTGGCGACTGGGAATTTATACAGCCATATTTTCAGCGTGTCTAATGGCTTTAACTGCACAGAGGGCCACACACAAACATATGGTTTGGGGATGACTTTTGTCCGTGGGCAGAAGAAACATCTGATCAATTTTTCAGTGTAGGACAATTGTCCTCTTGTCATCTTGGGGGGGAAGGGGGTGTCCAATCAATCATGGAAATGAACAGCCAGTTGAAAGTTTTATTTCAGAATAGATGGCAGTTAAGTGTTAATATCCCTCTGTTGGGTGATCATATCTTAATAATTGATGAAACTCTTGGATGTAAGGCTTTTCATTTTTATGTTGCGGCAATTAGGAATTCCATAAGCAAAATTTCTTCAGGATTTTCTTTTTGATTAATCAAGATTGCGAGTAAACGCTTGTAGAAAAGTTGGAAATACAATATTCTATTGTAAATGTTTTCTCTTTCTCAACAATTCTCATGAAAAGGTCAAAGCCAACAATGAACTGGCCCTTATTAAAGGAGCATTGTGTAAGATTTAGGGGGATGTAGTGGCATCTGGTGGTGAGGATTTTAGATTGCAACCAGTTGAAATTTAGAAATTCCTGTTTAGAATTTCTTATGTTTGGCTGGTCGGTTGGCTGTTAACCCAGTACCTGCTAATGTGTGCTCACCTTTGTTGGCTAGTAACTGAAGATCTACACATTCAGGAGGTATTTACCAGGATGCGAATTATCCGTATGTCTTTTCCTCTCTTAAACAAAAGTATTAGGTGATTAAAACCGTTAAAAACACTGAATAAAGTAGTTAAAAAAATCAGTGTTTTTCCTATGCTGCTTGTTATGGAGGGGCTGCTTAGTATCTGGCAGAGGAAAAGACGCCAATGGACCTATGTAGAGACAGTGGTTTGTCCGCTCTTGGCTACTGTAGATTCATGACGGTGCAACATGACGGACTCTTGGACAAGGACTGTCCATGTTCCTTTATTACCATGAATGTGCCCACTGTAGTTAAACGTCACTTAGTCCCATAAATATCATCAGTTTAGATCACCAGAGCACCAAATGCATGTTAATCTGCTCCTGAAAATAGTCCTAAACAAGGGCTCAATGTTTCCTTGTTTGAGTATTGTTTGACAAAAACTAAAGCGCCCAGCTGCTTACAGGATATAAATATCTACAGAGACAGAGACAGACAGCCTTCTTTACTAACTGGACTAGAACTCATTCACTACGCCAAGGTCATAGACATGTGCGTGTGTGTGTGTGTGTGTTTGTCTGCGTACATGCTCTCTACTACAGCTCATGAACACTCTGCAGCTTCATGGAAGGGGAGGGGATGATGCTTTTTCGGTTAATTGATGTCAAAGCTGTGACTCCAGTTTTTGTTTCCCTTCAAAATGTTCATCACAAACACACACATTTGCTTCCTCTGCATTAGTATTTGGCATGTGTTTCTCAATGAAAATCTATGTTTTGAGAATTAAACACTCGCTGCCTGCAGGGTCAAAAAATGTGTAGCTAGCTCCTTCCTCCTTCAGTTTTGGTTCACAGCAACAACTGCAAAAAAAAAAAAGACTCATAGAAACCTGTCAGACCGACTTTTGTGTTATATGAAGGTGGTAGTATGGAAACTTTGGCGCATATTTTGCAACATTTGGTAGTTTTTTTTACTCTGTGGCTCTTTGTCACTAAAGGTTTTCATTTTAACTGCTGTAATTTTGAGCTAAATGAAAAACCAACAGTAAAGAAAGGAAAGTTTTCAGAGCCCCATTCAAGGCTTCAGGAGGTGAGTATTTGATACTTAAAGCCCAGATGACCATTTCTTTCCCTTTGCCAAATGTTTTGCAGGTTCGTTCTTTTTTTAATATTTGCCAAACTGCTACCTTTATTCTCACGTGGGATCCTTCTTTTTCTGTTTTCCTGATTGTATCTCTGCTCCTCCTTGTGCTCAGAAGCTCAAACTCCTCCCGGTTGCTTGCGGTCACCATCTTTAACGTCCTGCCCCCCCTCTGTGTTCACCAATGGTGGTCCTGCACACAGGAGCCTTGCAGCTGTCTCATAGCTCACCTCCAAAAGGTGCCTAAACGAAGGCCCCTCAGCTCTCTCAACATGCCTCCATACACAAACTGCCAGTTCAGCCATATGCTCAGGAACACACACAGACACCCACAGCTTCCTTCTCCAGCTTCAGATAAGATTAGAGTGTGATATGATTTGACTGAGACCCCTCACACACTTACTCAGCATACTTTCTCCCCAACACACACACTCATGAGTGTTAAATCAAATAACACGTCAACAGATCCTGTCTGGGCGTTTACACTTTTGGAAACTGAAGTTAAAGCTTTAGTCTATGTAGTGAAGAATAAGTTAATCCTGTAGTTACTTCTTTTCTTAATCTCATGTTTAGCTCCTGTCGGTGTATCAGCCGATGTGGGTGTGTCACTCAGCTCTATAGAAAAACAGCTGAGAAGACTTGGGTGACTTTCCGATCATGTACAGTATGAGCACATGTTGTATCGGTGTCGCCCTTCCCTTCTCTGTGACGCTACAACTGCAGGGAAGCACCTGCTATGTATCTGATGTCCGTCTAGCCGTGGAAATCAGCAGGAGGCATGCTGCAGCACCTATGGAATTAAAAACACGTCTAAAGAAATGTCAGACACTCGCAAAAAGCTGATTTAATGTGACACCACCTTCTAAAGGCTACAGTACCGCTGTAAATATGAAAGTGTGAGAAAGGATAGCTGACAGCTCTCAGTGTAATCTGTCATCAAACAATATATACATAAACAAATATACAACAATCAAAATTATTTTTTTATGTATCAATTAATGTATTGATTATTCTATTTTTATCACGTGATTCTATAAATCACATGATAAAAGTTTTAAGATGTCATGTTATGTCTGATAAATAGTTCAAACACAGAAAAATAACAGCAAATCCTGACATTTGAGAAGCTGGAGGCTCACAATATTTGGCATTTTTGATTTAATAAAGTATTTAAAATATTCATTGATTTATCAAAATTGGCAATTTATTTTCTGCTGATAGAGTAATTGCTCAGACATTTCAGCACTGCAATAAATACAGATAACCACAACGAACTGGAAAATAACACAATGTGTCCACAAAGCAGGGCAGTATTTATAATGTATATTGGGTGGGGGGGCACATGTCCCCAATATTAACATATGTTCAAAATGTCTCCCCAATAAACTGATAAAAATGTAGAGATTTTTTTCTTTTTTGCAAATGTTCTCATCATCACAAATATCCTAACAAATTGCCATTATTAGTATTACCACCAGGTCTACTTTTCTGCTTAACTGCAGTTCTGAGTGGGGATTGTGCAAGTGGCGTTGCAGAATCCCAGCAGAAGCCGTTGCATGACTTCTATGAGTCGGTACAATCAATGTCAAACACTGTACTATTTATTTCATAACTTTCCAATGTATTAAAAATCAGAAAACCTGAATGCTAGAGTGTTATGTAGGGTCACTTCGACTGGTGCAGTTTTAGTTAAGTTTAAGTATGTCGTTAAAAAGGTCATTGAAAGTCACAGTATACTATATCACAGAGAAATCATTAAATCATAGTTTAATATGTCATTAAAAAAAGTTGTAAAAAGTCATAGTGTGCGCACCTTTATTGTACGGCCATCAATCAATCAGTGGCACTCAGTCATCAAAACTTAAAAATGCTCTGAAATTGTCAGTTCAGATGTTCAGTTTCAAAAAATGTCCCCTGGCTGCGAGTTATTTTCCAGTTTATTCTAGTGTGTTGTGCTGCTTGATGATCATATCCATGATTGCCAATTGCTTGTGTCCCTGCCGATTTTGAAGCAATCATCCACTTGCAATAACATCCTAATTATTGTGCTTTTGTAATCTACTAGTAATTTGCCAAATTTGAATTCGCATCAAACACAATCAAGATCTTATGAAACACAATCAAGGTTCATGATAACTGAGACTGCTGTTCCTCTGGTACAGTACCGACTTCAATGGAAATTAGGACACACTACACCGCAGGTAGTGAACTGCTAGCTTGCAGAAAATGAGGAGTACACACTCACTTTTTCTCTCTCACAGTAATTATCTGAGCGTAGCTCATGTACACACACAAACACACAGCTGAGACTTCCTCGGGGCTCGTATGATCTCAGAGTGACTTTGCCCTTCTAGAGTGACATCTCTCACTTTTGTCCCCTCGATACTGACGCACCGTGATGTCACCTCAAAGTGTGAGAGCTGAAACTTGACTCCTGATGCACAGACACAAACACACACACACACACACACACACACACGCTTGACCTGAGAGAGCGCACATGCCTCACAGCTTGTCGTTGGAGGTGAAGCACTGTACCTGTGTGATTCATGGAGGGAAAAATGTTTGTCCCGCATCACGCTTTACATTCATCCCCCTACCACTCTTTCTTCTTTACTATTTCCTTTCAATGGACCCTTCCCCGACAGGCCTTAACTCAGCCTGTGATGAAGGAAATGGAGGTTGTAGTTGTGAAGGTGGTGAGGGTCTTTATTATACAAACAGTGAAGGGCTTTGGAGGCCCCCTTTGAGGCCTGGAGCTGGAATGGGGACGCGACTGAAAGCGCTGCACTCCCTAATGAACTCGAGTGGCCCATAGAAGCGGGGCCTTTTCACAGAAGCCAAGGAGGACAAAGTGTCAAAACAAGCCCAGCCCCTCTTCGTTCACAGGGGCTAAACGCCGCCTTTTGACTCTGTGGAGTGTGGGCATCTGAAGGGGAGGCCATGAGGAGAAAGGAGGGGGAGGCAGAATGTACTTGTTAAAACAATGGCCTCTTAAATCAAGCACCCCTCCTTGCCTCTCTTCTTCTCCTTAGCTCCTCCGCTCCCGCCTCCCTAACCCCCTCCTTGTATCGCCTCGACTTCCAATTAGACCTACTCTTGCACAAGCAGTTGAAAGCCCCATATATCGCGGGGGCCTCAAAGGAGAGGCTTTGGAGTTGCGTCTCTGTAGCAGTGTTGCTTCTATGAAAAGATCCTTAGTATTCAGAGGAGAGCCCTGTTTGGGCTCCTAAAAGCACTCAATCTGCCACTGGGGAGTAGTGTACCATCCTGTCCCCTCCGTTTGCCGCCTCTACACTCCCTTCTGAGCCACTCCACCCCCTCCATTCCTCGCTCCTCCGTCCCACCCTCAGCCAAATCTCTCTCTTCTGTTTGTGACCCCTCCGTCGTTCCTCCATGCTTGGCTGCTCGCGGGCCCGGGGCAGGAGCCGTGCACGGCCGGGGCCCAAGCCCTTGCTCGCTCGCTCGCTGCCTCCCTCCCTCCTAGTTGTTTAGCCATGGATGAAAAGCGGAGACAAATATGTCTGTGGTTCAAAGTCCATCCCGGCAATTACAGTGACTGATTAAAGAGTTGGCCTGCACAGGCAGCTATGTATAATACTACAACTCCCACTCAGTGTTTCATAACAGCACCTTCAGAATAGAACTGAGCTCAGCAGCGCCTGATAAGGACCCATGGCTGGCTGAGTCCACTGTTTACGGTGCAGTGATCGAGAGTTGGTGCCATAAAAGGGGCCACGATTGTTTTATGGCCAGACTTTATAATAAGCAGAGCAGACAGTGTTGTTAAATTATTTCTCTGCATTGAATAGAAGTAAAAACTGCAAGGGTGAAACAACAGTTGAGGGATCGATGGACTTTGAGAGTGCTGCAACCAAACAGCCAATAGATCACCAGCAATTGCTTACTTTTTTCCCATTTCATGACATTTTACAGTGCATACGGTTTTGACAGACTTGCCAAAACAGTCAGTTTTAAAGGAGCAGTTTAAAAGATTCAGCTTTAGTGGTGTTGCAGATTGCTACCAGCTGAAACTTCTTCCAGTTAGAATTTCTTCAGTGTTTACTGTTTACAAGACTTTTACCGACAGCCGAAAAAAAACCATGAATTTCCCTGTCTAGAGCCAGTGTTTGTCCGTTCTGGGCTACTGTAGAAACATGGTGGACTTTGTGGATGAGGACTCATTCCCTATGTAGATATAAACGGCTCATTCTAAGGTAACAAAAACACAGAGATTCTTGTTTTCAGGTGATTATACACTAAAAAAAAACGTACTGGACCTTTAAGACATTCCAAAGATGGTAATTTAGTGTCATTTATGACACTCTAAATGCTAAATGAATATCTGATTAATTGAAAAAATTAATCATTAGGTTGATCAATTGCAAAATAATCATCTTTTTCAGACTGGACTTTTCAGGCTGTTTTAGGCATCCTTGGGTCGTCATGCTTGTATTTGCTGTAAAAATGTACATCTGTCGTCTCTCGCCAAACAGCCACATCAGTCTCGCAGCCCCGGAGCTCCGCTTGACAAACAAAAGCTGTACTGTTTGGTGTTGTTTATCTGCGAGGTTGTACTCAGATGTTTGATTTACTTTGGATTTTGGACTCTGTCATCAGCACAAATGGTCTTAAATGCAGGACTGTGATTTCAACAGGGGATAATTTCAAGTGTAAGCAGTGTTTGCAAGATTGAGACTCTTTTGAACTTGTGATCTCAAAGATCTGCTGTACTTTCACTATAGCTGCAACTTCAAAAAGGTTGACACTGATTTGAACTCTGTGCTCAGAGCTTAACGCACAGTGTACAAGTATTATATGTCAGCTGCTAAACAATATTGTATGAATGTCCTACAGTCTTGAAAAATAAAACCCAGAAAATAAATCATAAGTAAACAATGGAGGCTAAAATTTTGCAAGACAAAGAATTAATAATCTTCTAGTGCTTTCAGTTTTGAATTCTGAAAGTCTAATAGGTAGATGCCGGCATATGAGTGAGAATATTTTTCTTTAAAAAAATGAAGAAGCATTATATTTGCTGGGAGGAAGAAAAGCGAAAAGGGGATGAAAAATGAGTGATACAGTGTAACCGTGACTTTGCCTGAGGATTGTAGTAGCCACTCCCAGGGACCAGAGTTAGTCTTCATGCCTCGAGGCAAAACTATGGGAAGATAATAACAACAACAAGACTCTCCACCAGAACCAGGGGAACCATCTGCCTGGGCTGAAGTGAACTGAAGCGGGCCGCAACAATACTCTGCTGAGAGTCAGCGCTAATTGGGTCAGCATGATTTTCCACTTTTGTTGCTAGGTGGTTGATCTATGGGGCTTCTATTCTGAGAAGAGCCTACTTAAGTTATTGTATCGGCCATCAAGAGACAAATCCATCTATGTTGGGCAAAGTCCATCGTCTCACATTGTCCTCATTTTCATTTAGCCCACATTTATTTTAGAGAGCTTGTTCCAAATCGCAGTCACAGCCCGAAATGGGTTCTCTCAAAGGCTTGTTCACCTTCTTTTGTAATTTTTGTGAATAGGCTAAATTGTGTTTAACTTTGAGACTTTGGCCTTGAGTGTCCGCTTTCTATCATTGTCACGTATAAGAGGGACACCACTGAAGATAGACTCTCTGGATTGTGGGCCAGCTCGTAACAAGATGCTCGGTGGATTTCCTAAAGATAATCCATACAGCAGGGACACTCAACTTACTTTGCTTGGGGGCCACTTTTGCAAAAGAAAGGAGACCAGGGGGCAGTTGTAGCAGCCTCACTTGCTTCTAGGTTTTTATGGACAATTCTAGAATTGGGGGGCATTTTTTTTTTGATGCAGTTTTATGCACTCCAGCACCATATGTATACTAAGTATAAAAAAACTCCCAGTGTGAATCACTTTGTTTTTTTTTATTGTGAATTAGAAAATGGTTGTTGGGTCAACTGGCACCCCATCAGGGGCCAGATGTGGCCCGCGGGCCAGATGTTGGGTATTACTGCCGTACAGGATGCCTGCATTTTTGTCTGAGAATACAGGACAGAAGTAATAGTTTAGTAGTAAAGGTTTTGAGTCATATGAAACATGTCGAATGCTTCACTTTAGCTGCAACAACAATTTGCACATATTAGATCATATTAGACAAGGACAGAAATCTTGAGCATGACATAGCCCAAAATCTCCCACATAGCTTTGCATTGGTGGCAGATGCTGAGAGTGTCCATTGCTCCTAAATTATGAGGTGATTGGAGATGGAGCAGCAGGCTGCAGGGATGTTTTTGTCCGGACCTGGAAGACTTGTGCTGCTTACAGATCCTGTCCAGGTGTTAGCCTGGGAGGGAGAGGAAATCTGGGGCACAGTTAAATCAGAGCCAGGCCTGGACCCAGCCCCGTAGGCTGGAGCAGCGTGCTGGAGTTGGACTGGGCTTTTGAAAAACTCTGGTCAGTGTCCAGACTGGTCTGTTCATTTTCACAGTTTCACTATCCTTGGTAGTTTTATGGTTTTGGTTTCACTCATAGACAGAATAAGTGCCATAAGAGCTTAACTGTTTGCAGCAATGAAAAAATGAGCAGCTTCCTATCCAGTTGCAGACCAGTTATATGTGTTTTTTCTTTAATTTTGGTAAAATTTTATAATCCAAATTGATATGCAGATACCTCTTAAACTATTTAATTTATTAATCCAACCAGGATTGGACAGGAAGCAAGCATTAGATGTACCACTGTGGGTTAGGATGCTGATGGATGCAGAGCAAGTGAGGCGTCTGTCAATTTTGATGGACGCTGATGATGTGGAAGGGAGTGATGTATGTGTCAGAATATGTTTTGGTGATAGAAAGGAGGGTGCCAGGGTGCATACTGAAAGGGTAGTTAAATTTGAAAATGTCAAATATGGGCACACTCTGTACTTGAAATGCATGATATTGTCAGGTATGAATGAGCCCAGTGAAATATGTTGCGGCCTGAGGATTTGACATCATCTGTCCTATCAGCCTGTTTACCAATAAGCCCAGTTTAGACCAAAGATTCGCTTTCAGATGAGTTGAAACTTGTAATGTGCAATGCACCAGTCTGCAGCATTCTGAAAACCTGACACAACAATGCGACAAAATGAAATGGTGTATTGTCTCCATTGCAAAGACTCTATGTACTTTTGCTCTAAAGTCCAGCTTTTAAGGCTTAATTTTTTTTGCTAAATGTGAAATATGAGTGAGGATAGTGGTAGTGAGATACTTGCTGCAGTTGCATGTCTAGTAGTGATGAAATGGCGAAAATATAATCAAAACAGTTGAATTTATTGAAGTCGGTCTAACACACCTACATAATGAGGTTGGGGTTGATTAACTTCATCATGTGTATACCTCAACCGGACCTGACCTGGACTATCAGTTTTTAACTGACTTTGGGGAGCGGGCTTTGCTACTAGCCGATTGGCTGTTGAAATCAGCCAGTTTGAGTTGAGCGGAGGCGGGCCAGTTCACACTGCTACAACTTTTCTCCGCAGCATTCTTAAAATATTTCGTTTTGTTGGAAATGTTTGGTCTGAACTGGATTTTAGATATATAATTGCCTGTTGGGGTGGCCTCGGGTCTGTGGCTTTCTGTAAAGTTCAGCCTACAGTTTTCAGACAATATACAATATAACTTTCTTTACAAAGCAGCGTTCCTGTGTGTACTTTACACAGACTGCAGTTGGGGCACACATACAAACGCCTCCTGACAACGTCAGCCAGCGGCCTCTCTGACTACTTCTCCCCCTGCAGGCTACTTTAGCGTCCTTGATTGATTGCTGTAACCTTGGCCGCCAGCAGGGAGGAAGGGACACACTTTAGAGCAACGTTCATAAAACACAGTCGCTTCTGAAATTGCTCATTTAATAGAGATGCTGTGTGGGCTCTTGCTCGCTTAACAGAGCAGCGCATGAGGCCCTAAAAGCATATTTCAGAGTTTTTTACTCTTCCTCTTGTCTCTCCACTCAGCAGTGAAGCATTTATTATATGTCCACATTTAGGTGAGCGTTAAGGGTCACAGTTAGACTCAGTAATAGCTCGCTCAGTGAATGTGTTTGCTGAAAGAACTGGTCCGCTTGCTATAAATCCAGTTGGAGCTCAGTTGTGCAGAGCTGTACTGTACGTCATCACTGCTGTTGTAGAAGAGAGATGAGTCTCAGTCTTAGAGGAGGGAAAGAAAGGTCACGACTTGTGGCTTTAGAATATCAGAGGTGTCTCCTTCCTATAATTTCACACAGTCATTTACCGTAAATCCTCGACAGGTGCCGCAGCTTAATGCCAGTCTCTTCCACGCTACATGCATTTGGCTCTGTTGCGTATGTTTTCATGTTGTGGGTGTGTGTATGTATGTGAGACAGGTGCCAGGGTGCAGTCAAGTTGCCCAGCAGTTGCAGCAGTGGGCTGAAATAAAAAAGTTCAGCTGGCGCCTGGCGCCCATAGTGCTCTACTCAGATATGTGCCTCTGGCAGCGTGCCACAAACACACACACAAACACACACACACCGACACCGACCAGGAACCACTCAACTAACCCTGTTGATTGTAACAAATACACACATGTACTCCCAAACAATAACATACACATCCTCATCTGCTGATTTTCTTTCTCTCTGCGGCCACATGATGCTGGCACCCCTGGCTCTGCTGTCACCCCTGGGGGTTCAGGTAGACACCGTCATCAGGCTGAGTGGTGCCAGCCCGTTTTATAATTGGATTTAGTGTTGGCACTCCCCCCCCCCTCAGCTGGACAGCATTGATTTATGAGGGAGGCCTGGGAGACTGTAGTGACCGAATACAACAAGAGTCGCGCCGCACTGAAGGCTTTGTTCCTGCTGTTAGCTTCTCTCTCGCTGAGCCGAGCGGTGCTGTGAATATCTGGAGATACTCTTACTACTAATTTAGATTAGTGTTCGTGATATGACTTTAGTACTTCTTCTTATCTGATAAGCTGATTAAAAGTCAGTTGGTCTGCTGGTATTGTTTTTGAGCTGGAGACCTGGGATAGGAATTGTGGGATGACTCTGTTATCATCTCTTTGTCTCATCAGCACAGCTAATGGCATCTGATACCATCTTAATCCAGTATCAAACTTTTGTGTTTACCACAGAATGGGCAAACTTACTTTCTTTCTCTTTTAAATGCCTGTGTGTCGCTTTGTATTATTTTCTTTCCTCTCTCTAAATGCAACGTTGGCAGAGCTCTCCATGAGTTGTTTTTCCTCAGCAGTAGTTTGTAACTCTCTGGGTGGAAAATTGGTCTGTCAATCCATTTATAGCTGATCAGATCAGATCGATGGATGACAGGAGCAGCTGTTGCAAGTGAGTGCAAACTTTAAGATCCAGCAAAATGAACAATTAAGTTTCAGTTTCACTTTGCCTGTTTTTCTGCTTCTCCATCTTTGCCTCGAGTGGGTTCTGCAGTCCGGCAGTGTGGTGCGATAGGTAACCAAACGGTATCTATAGCACCACAGTGTAATGGTAATGAACGGTCCAGTAAATGTATTTGTAGGTAGAGATGTTTTACTTGTGATGGGCTGCCACAGATACATGTGCGGGAAACCCTGAACTTGCTTATCAAGTCAGACTCAACTCAAGTTAGGTTTAACTTTCAACAGCTTTGAAGTTTAAGCAGAGAGACCCAGATATATTACATACTTGCTTTTCAAGCTAAAATGCTTGCTTAAAAAGGGAAAAAAAACTTAACTCAGTTGCTGTAAGATTATAAGATAAGCTTAGAGTCTGAGCTCAACACATTGATATAATTTAACCCTTTGAAACCTGGATCAACATCACTTTTCTTGTGCTGCATTCAGATGCCTTTCACAAGTATTTAAACCTTTGAATCTTGAGCAAATTGATTTGATTTCTTTTAAAAACATGGGACAAAAGGCAATAAGCAACTTGGCAAGAAATGTCCTTTAAAATGCAAGAAATTAGTAGATTTAGAAAACCATTTTTAAAAAAGCAAAGAAAAAAATGTTGAGAAAAGTATATTTCTAATTATCATAATTCCATATTTTAAATTATTTTTCAGAATTATTATAACCACCCTCGTCACTATCCCAGTGTCGGGTCGAAGACTGGAGGCCACAGAGGCTCTCACTTGCCCTCCAGTTACAGTACACCCCACCACCCCCACCCTTCACTGAGTCTTTCTCAAGTGTAGGGTGTCAGCGCCCTGCTCCCTCCTTCTCCTGCCTCAGGGTTTTTGGGCGATGGCTATTCTTGGCGTAGGAGTGTGTTGGCTCACTACCACACACCCTGACCCCTTCCCCCACGATAACCCTCTCCCCAAATCAGATGACCTTTTGCCCTTCAGAGGAGGACGCAGAGGTTATGTGCCTCCAGGACTCACAAACAGCGACCGTCTGACCACTTAAGCAGCACAGAAGCAGCCCTGGAATGCAAACAAACGCTCCCATTACCCTTGAACTGCCTCTGACCTCGGCTTGTGTTCGGGGAAGGGAGAGACGGTAAGGATAATGGGTGGATGCTGTACCTGTCATCCACCTTCTGGAGCACTTTCTCTGCAGAGCAACTGGAGTGTGAAATGTCCTTCATGTGGTCCGCTGTGGAGTGGAGTCACTTCTTTAATATCAGTTTGCGTCACAGCTGTTTGTTCGGACTCCAAAACAGAGAATAAAGGTGTGGTCAGATGGCACCAGCTGGAATTAGGGAGGGTGTCGAGGGCATGAATAGATAAGTCGCGGCTTCTGGGTGACTCACACTTGATATGCTTGTAGAAAGTCCTCGACTGGCCTTATGGTATTTTTGGCACATCATAACAGATACTCAACCCAAGAGCTTATCTTTTACTTATCACGAATGCTCAAAGATTGAAAGTTGGTGATAAGAAAGTCGTTGTTTTGTTTTTCGTAGAGAACAAAGGTTGTAAACGATGGCTTTCAGTGCACCACCTCATAACATTGACACAAAGTTGGTTTCTATTAACCCTCAAATTGCGCAAATTGAAATAACAAATGCCTAATGGAAACACATTAATTTAAAAAAAAAATCCTATTAATCGCAAAAAGATTTTTACAGTTGCATGAGATGGTATTTCAGGCAATTCAAAAAAGTGATATGTCTCAAAACTGCAATGGAAACACTTTTTTGGCTTTTATAGGTCACGCAGTGCTTTGGCTATGTGCGTGTCGGCAGGAACTGTCTCCCGCAGGCATCCATCGCCATGCTTCTTGGAATGCTATTGTGAGAGGAGAAGTCATATAACATTGCGAGAGAAGTCGCATAACATTACTTAATGGAAATGCAGTCAATTCCCAATTTTAACGACATTTCCAAAATATCACTTAAGTTTCTTTTGGAAATCTGTAATGGAAACATGCCTACAGACTGTATTTTTTCATTCACATAATTAGTTTTTGGGCCCATAAGGATGTGAGTCCCTAAACAACACAGATATTCCCAGTACTAGGTCAAATGACGGTACACACACAAACTGTAGTTTTCCCATTTGTTTAATTAGTTTTTACACTTTTGACCCCCCAGAAGATGTCAGCCCTGAAAGGAATAGTGAGCCGCTGTCAGTTGTCACATGATGGGAAGAAGCTTTAAGATAAGACAGAGACAATGTCCAGGGAACATCAAGTGCTGACCTCGTGTTCCCGATCAGTCAGACGGCTCAGGGCTCGCCGTTCTGCAACAGAGCCACCATTCAGTGCAACGACAGACCGGCTAACCCAGTCACTCTCAGACACATCCGCCCGCTGACACAGCTCTAAGACAAACACATGATGCACTCCTGAACAACCCCAGTTCATTCAGAGCCACTTCAAACGTGTTCCATCACACAGAGGGCATGAACTTGGTTAACCGAAAAAGACCCTAAAATCAAATGATAACTCTTTTGTGTCTCCATGTTGTAAGTTTTATACTTGGTCATCCAGCGTACTTTCAACTGCATTAGCTCAACTGCAGCATTGACAAATGAATGAGACGATGTTCATTCATAGATTTACTAACTGTAGCATGTTTCAAGCCTCTGCAAGTTGATTTTTCATACGGTTGTTAAATTGATTGCAAAAATAAGGATTGCACCATTGCTAAGGTGGTTAAAGCAAAACTAAACATATCTTTGTTTGAAACTGATGATGGAAGTTACTAACGAATGAGCCATTTTACTTCCTTCTCATCTTTGTGTAGAGTTGCACACGTGCAGTAATGATCAAGCACTCACGAGAAAATGGCAGCAGTTCAAGACGGCTCATGAGCTTTTATTTATCCTGAAACCAGGAATTTAGTTGTGGCGCTAGAGGATGTGGGTAAAAATCAAACTATGTATGACGCAGTTTGCTGCAAATTTGAGAGCAAGGCATATATGATGCTTAACTTTAGTCCTTTTGGTTATTTAATTACCGCTTATAAATAAAACAATTTGTTAAACTAAAAATTAACTTTGGTCCATAATATTTCTTACCCACGTGCTTCACTGCAACTGAAGAAAAACCAATTCATGTTGAGCCTTGAATTAAACCTGTTTAGAAAGTTGGTAAACACATTAAATTTTAATGTTTAAAAAGACATAATTTGTAGTAAAGCGGCTAAAACTGAAAAGAAACTGCTGCATTTTTCAATATTTGTTTCCCCGTTTGTTCTAGGGGAGGGTAAAAGGGGAAATGTATTTCCACCTTCTGATACACTGCCATGACCATATAAGTGTATGTTCATCTGCTTATTCTTTGACATAGTTTTGTAATTTACAGCTTTCTGTGTTCCTGATTTTCCTTCAGTCTGCCCAGATCTACTACTTAAGTTTATGGTTTTCTCGATTACCTGGAAGCACGTTTTGAAAACTCCCAGAGAAGAGGCCTGAACATGTTGCATTCAGCAATTCTTTTCATGTCTCCTCAGACAGAACAATACTTGTAGTGATTTGCGATGATAGCACAGTGAGACTCTCGCATTTCCCAGTCAAGACAAAAACCTCATAACCCCCCCCCCCCCATTCAAAATGCAACATGTGTTGTTGTTGTGTTGCTGTTTGGTCTATTTAAAGCCTGTGAAGTGTATCTAAAAATACTCCACAAAGCAACAAAACAGAGTTGGAAGGTCACATCACCAATCATTATTTTCAAAAGTGCCTAGATGTGTTAGAGTGGAAAAGTTTTTACTTCGAAGGGCAAGAATAAAGCAAGATAGATGGATAAATTGTTAGTGTTGTAGAGAAGCTGCAGTTTTCAGCTCCATCAAACACAACAACACTTCTTTACTTCTCTCACAATGTTTTAGTGTTTGAGTGTCTTAGTTTGACCTTTTAAGCCATTTATTTTCCAGAAGATGGACTGAGATCTAACCATGTTGCAGAAAGGCGCCATGGGTCAACAAGAGCAACGCAGAGCAGTGTTAAAACTGCTCACTGTTGTGAAGCTTGAGTGGGCTTATTTTCACATGAAGGCTCTACGTCATTAATATTCTTCACATTCTGTATTGAAATAGCTTTTATTTTTGTAGAGACACACTGCTCCTGTTAGATGCAGCAGCTCGGGATCTCTGTGCCAGCGCTGAGTCATGGACGACTTAATGGTGTTGTGCCCTGTTTACTGTGTTTACAATGTCCTTGCAGATATATCCATTCCTCTGGGAGAGAGAGGCACTTCTTATCTGTAAAGCGATGGCACTAGATGGGGAGAGAGAGAGAGAAAGAGAGACGCAGGCTGAGGGAGTAGAGGGGCAGAACATCAAAAGGAAGAGATGCTAAATATACTCTTCCCATTTTTGGCACTACATGTGCATCTATATCTCGCTGTGTGGGCTTCACGAGAGGAAGCTGAACCTTCAGTGTGTAACTGATTCATGCTGCTGAGAGGCTCTCGACATAAAGACGTTCTCATCGTAAGATGCCTCTGGCAAAGGAATTGATTTATAATTCGGTGTCAGAATCTACCGGCTGATAGCACCACTGTGACACAATATGTTGTACATGATCTGTCCACATTGTGCTTGAGTTAAATACCCACGCTTGCATTCTTTCATTTTCTTTGCTACCAACATAAATATCAAACTGTCAAGTACAGAAAGTACTAGAGCTTCTTTCATTTAGTTCCTTTGTTATTTACCATTTGAGGTACTTTCAAAATGAATACCGTCAAGCGTGTAGCCATAGCACTGTGTGACCTATAAAAGCAAAAAAAAAAGTGCTTCCATTGCAGTTTCGTGAAATGTGGCTTTTTCAAATTGCCTGAAATGCGATACGTTTTTTTAAATTGAGGTGTTTCCATTAGGCGTATTTTATATTCACAATTCAATTTTGCGCAAGGGTTAATGGAAACCTGCCTCGTGACTTATGTGGAGAGATAAGACATCAAACCCCAAAAGGGATAAGAAAAACGAAAGGTGAAGGAAGAGGAGCAGTTATATTGCCTCACCCATAGATCTAAACACTTATTCACTCACTCTGTGTCTCTTCTCTTTGCCTGTCTCCCATCCAGCCACTTCATTACTTCCTTATCCATCACACACACCCATCTCTGTATCACACTGTTGACTTTGCCAAAGGCTTATCTGAACTATTGCCAAACACCAGTCTTTTGTGTGTAACCCTTGCAGAGACATTGGGGCAGCGCCATCGATAGAGTAGCATGAATGTTATCTGCCGTGCCGGACTTTGGATTGAACGCGGCTCTGATTTTAGGAGTGGTTTGCAGTAGACTGGAGGCGTGCCAGACTCCGTCTTCCCCAGTCAAGTCTGGCTGTCTGGTCCTTGATGCAACCTTGACTGCACCGGAGATCATTGCATAAACTGACGTCAAGTTCCAGATCTGGTCCAAGCCAGGACCGGCGCGCCAAAGTGCCGTGCCCAGACAAGAGCCTCTGTCTCCAGTCTGGCCTAACCTCATGGCCACCGAGGCTGGATGCTGAGCCACAGAGCTGTGAAGACTGATAGCTGAGGCGCACTGAGCGGAGGGCAGGGGGCGGGGAAACGCTCTGCAAATGGTAGCCGAGGATCAAGACCTTGATATGTATCCAACATGTTTTTCATATTTGTTCAGATTTGGACATCTGATACACCAGAATGATCATGCACACTTCTCGCAGCAGCGCCTCATCCAAATTGGCTCAATTTTTTACTTGTTGGAAAACTAAAGAGTGCCCCTGGCAGTTTCTCCCTTTGTTGTTTGTGAGAGCAGCCCAGCTGTTTATAGACTTTCTTTGCCTCTGCCTGTAGTTCTGTCAGAGGCCTGCCCCCCCCCTCCCCCCCTCCCCCAGCTGTGAAGGCTCAGTGTGCTGCTGGCTGTGGGGCTCTCAGATGTTTAGAGGTTGACCTCCCCAAAACGCTGGGCTGGACTCGGACACAGTTGTGGTCATTGTGTTGGTAGTTAATGATTCTGCCCCTCCATTTTCACCCTCAGTCTCCTTCAGTTCCGCTGCCTCCTTTTATAGAGTCAGGAAATGGCTGCCCCGAATGGACGTTACTTCCAGGTCAGTGGACTCGGGGTGAGGGGGTCACGGTTTGGTTGAGGTGGCCATAAATTGCATGACTGGGCAACTTTCTGTGCTGTTTGAATTTGGCAAACCCCTCATGGTCACACATAAACACTTGTGCAGATGTGCGTGGCACGTGCGTGAAAATGTAAGAACGTGGATTTATTAGAGATGAGAGAACACGTGCACCTAGCTCTCCACTAGAATTTCTCAGTACCGATACTAGAGGTGTACTCGACTCAGAATTATGCCGGTCAAATTGGATATGGCTGTTCGATAAGAAAATCTGATGATTTGTTTTGTTTTCCACACAAAGTTTTGAAGTTTAACAGGCTCAGCGTTCAGTGTGACAGCAGCATCTACATCACAGAGTAAACGCCAGAGACTGTATCATATTAACTTGCTATGAGCTGCACGTTCACCACTTCTTCACCTCATGGTGTGGTGTCTCTCTCCCTCTGTGCCACTGCAGCATGTTCACAGTCTTAGTTGACCGAGGGGTCTCCGACTGATTGTTGCGAATCTTTGATTTTCAAGGGGCAACCCTGGTTAAATATTTATCATAAATATTCCTCTTTGATGCAGGCTGCAGCAGATGGATGCAGCGACACTGAGAGAAAGAGACACGCTGCACTGTAAGGCTCTTAGACAACATTTTCTTCTATCTTCTGCCTAGAAATGGTGTTTAGAGCTTACAGCAACTTCATAAGATACAGTCTCTGGCTTTTGTTTGATAACTAGTTTTGGCAAAAAATGTTGCATTCTTACAATCCGCCGTTAACGCCGTTATCTTGTTTACTATCTTAGGTTAAAGCCGCTGTCATACTCAACTGACCCCATTCAAACGTTAGAACTTTATATCGAAAAAAACCCAAATTGTCAAATATTTATATTGAACGGCCAAAACTGATTCATATTGCAAAATTCTGAGCGAGGCCCAATGCTTAACACTTCAGTGATGCTGAAATGGGAGCTTTACAAACCTAACCCCCCGATAGGGCCTGTGAGCCTGCCTGCATGCAGCGGTGCACTGTTGTGTGTCAATGAGGAGGCAAAGAAGGCACTTTTGTTATAGATACTGCTGCAAATGAGCACCGTATCCAATAGTAATTTTTAGTATCGATTAATGTTTGAGTATAGATTTTTTTTTCTGACAACCCTGCTTCCCACTGTTGCAGCTTTCCTCCTGCTCACTTCTTTCTTCACTCTTTCTGTTCGCCTGATTGCTAAGCAACAATGACAGCCGTGACAGATCTGCGCTTTTGGCTCACACAGTGTCACATCTGACTTTAGCCAACCCCCTCCCACATAAACACACACACACACACACACACACACACACGCTACCCATCCAAGTGCCCTGCTGGTTTTTGGTTTATAACACTGAACCCCCCCTGCTCAAAATGGCTCCCTGGTCAGCACCCCCTCACTGAGGTGACAGGAGGGAAGCGTCCAGCTGGATGGGACTGTTTTGCTGCTCTCCTGAGGGCTTTGATCCTTTGCCCTTCATCCCCCAAATCAGCGGCTGCGCTGCCAGCCTGGAGAGGGGGCTGGATCGCTCCTTGATTTAGCACCCTCCGCCCGTGGGGACGGGTGTTTGAGAGGTACGATGCATGCTTGTTCGAGGCTGTGCGACAGCTGGGACAAGGTGGAGGCCCTTTCTCCAGATCGGCCGCCCCTCCGCACCCCAACCGCCTGCCTTAACTTCCCCCTAGCCTGCACTCGCTCTTGGCTCCCGTTAGCTCCGCAGCGCAGACGCATTGTCCCTAAGCCCCCCGCTCGTCTCTGGGGAGTGGAGGGAGAAGGCTGAGGCTCCCTCGCTCTCCCCTCCCCTGGTACCCCCTGATCCCGGCCCCATTTTTTAAGGCTTTAAGACTGACCTGTCAGCCGCTCTCTCTTCCCCAGAGTCAATGCAGCCCAGCCCCCTCAAAGACCCATCCGCATTGGCCTTCTGTTTGAACAGGCCCCACCAAAAGACCCCTTGTGCTGCCCTTTGTGTGCTCATAAATAAGATCAGAGTTAAAGTCCCTGTGCTCTTGTGTCCAGAGACGGGCTCTGTGGGCCCGGAGGACTAATGCCGCTTGGCAGGCTTATCGATCACAAAGCTCCTCCCAGAACGTTGACCAGCTCTGCAAATGCCCGATGCCCAGAGAGCTACATGGAGCTTACAGATGCTCACAATTGTAGCAGGTTGCTTAAACGTCTTTTTTGACACTATTTGTACCAAAGTAGCTCTGGGCAACGTATGTGCTCTGTGACAGTATTTACAGTAATGTTTTTTTTTTATTCTTTTGAATTAATATTTTCTCTCTAGTATTTAAGTGACCGGATATTCCCACTTTTCACCAAAAATCTCAAACATTTCCATTGTGTTGCTTTTATGTATTGCATGTTTTTTACTGTGTGACTTAGTTTATTTCTTTTAATATTGTAAGTGATTTGCTGATTGTGCTGCCATCTTGACAGGACTCCCTAGAAGAGCAGATCTTGTATCTCAATGAAACCTTCTTGGCTAAATAAAGGATGATTAAATGTATTATCCATACAAAATTGTAATTGCATATATACCCAGAGTAGCACTGGGCCATATGCCTGAAAGGTTAAATAAAAATGTAAATCAAGATGATCTTATGATATTATTGGGTGATATTGCAGTGCATGATTTGTATTTTGACATTTTAAAATCTCCCCTAAACTATAGAGTACTAAAACATACAGTTATTAAATTACAATAAAGATAAATAAAGTAGCTTACTATTTTGAAGATCAATAAAATACTGTAATAAGAAAGTTAAATAGACTACTTTTACTTTTTACTTAAATACAATAAATACATTTTAATGAAGTATTGTTTTAATTAAATAAATCAAAGCATAAGCAATTGTTCTTTTACTTTGTAGCACTTGGCTGCCGTTGATGTTTTTGCTGTGAACTTTTAGCTTCCGGTTGTCTTTAGCAGTTAGTGTAAAGTTTAACTGCTTCTGTGGCCCCTGAAACTTGATGGTTCATCACTGTAAGCTGGAAACAGACAAACAGCTCTCCATGTATTAGTAGTATTTGCAAGTCACACTGGTGCTCCATGGTTGCAAAATGTGACTACATTGTCGTGGTATGGAGCCCTGTACACACTAAGATACACTCAGGAAAAAACTGTCTGGATAGGCGAAGGAGTGTGTGTGCCAGTGGCTTAAATCATGTGACAGTTTATATTCAGTGTTCTCGATATAGTCATTTCATATGTTGCACGTGGATCAAGTCACTTTACATTGAGTTTATTGGATATATCAACCACCCTTAACCCAGACAGACGGTATTAACCACTTAGCCACAACACACTGCAACACTGATGCCTTTCTGAATCTGATGCATTCGTTTCCTTCTTTTCTTATCTGACACCACTTTCAGCAAAAACCCCGGCCAGACCATCAAGCCCATCAAATCTCCGTGTATTCCCGCAGCCTCGGCCCCGTCCAGGAAGCTGTCTTTGCAGTCTAAATCAGCCCAGATTTATAGCAGGGGCTTGGCTGGAGCGGAGCTCTGCTTAAACAATCGTCTGTCTTGTAACTTAAGAGGCAAATAAAAAAGAGGTAGTCTCCTTTCCCCGGCGTCTGGATGAGACGTCCCAGAGCTGGGGGCCACCACATGTACGGTGAGAAAAAACACGACCAGTGCTGTAAAACTCTGGTCTCTTGACGACAGACTGAGAAACAAGGAAGAAATAAGTGGGCAAGGGCCAGAGAAGAGAAACTTGAAGACTGAATGGAATAACAAACAGACTGAGGTTGAAGGTCCAATAGATGCACAGAGCAGGAGAGGGCAGGACATGCCAGCTCAGAGAGTGGAGAGGCCAGAGAGCTACACAGAGAGCGAGGAAACAGGTTATCAAGACCCGCCGTTATGAATTGATTAGGTGAGGGGAAGCTGAGCTGTAGCAACAAACCAGATTACACAGTATCTCTGGCAGTTTAGTTAACCCTTTGACAGCTCAAAAACAATAGAGAAGGGTAATGTGCAACTTAACAAGAAATGAGCCAAAAATGTGCTCAAAATTAGTAAAAAGTTACAAAAAATTACCCGAAAAATAGCAAAGAAAAAGGAGAGTAAAAACAAACAAAAAAAAAACACAAGGAAAATATATTGAATATACAATTGTAATAATCATGAATACAGTTTCTGGACATTTTTCTCTTGTTTTTTTTTAATGTTTTCTAATATTTCTTGCTCCCTCTCTCTCTCGCTCACTCTTTCTTCCCCACTCTCCTTTTTTAACATTAATTTCCAGGTTGTTATCTTGTCAACTTTTACCACTTTCTTGCAATTTGCTCATTGACTTATCTCATTTTTTGAAGACAATTAAACTTTTTTTGCTCAGATTTCAAAGGTTTAAAAACCAGTGAAAGGTATCTGAATGCAGCACAAAAAAAAACCTGATGTCAGTCCAGGTTTCAAAGGGTTAACAGGGCTGAAAGATGCCTGAGCTGGATGCAGTTGGATGAAGAGAAGCTTAAAGTTGGTTGAAGAACATTTTGAGTGTCTGGATATTTTCCCTGGGGCTCGATGATGAAGCCAAGAAAGAAGTAGTGATACAGTGTTGTTAGATGTGTTTGTTGCATTTCCTTCCAGCTTTTGAGTCCAGTTTATTCACCAATTTGACCTCATCTTTGAGGCTTAACTTCTGTAAGTTTGCAGTGAGTTATCACGCACATCAGACCAGACATTTATGTACGCTCATGCACAGAGAGAGACAGTTGTCCAGCATGATGTCAGGAAATATCGAATGTCCTGGGGTGAGAAGCTGTTTGCCCCGGGTCCAAATCCCGCTGTCATGACGATTACATGCGTGCTCATGCGTCTGGAGCCACCGGCCCACCTGTTCTCATTCCTTCATCATCAAAAGCAGACAGGGAGCCAGGCCTGGAGTGGATAGGGAGGTCACCATTGTTTTGGAGGTTTTACAGTCTTTCAGTTTTATGAACTTACACAGTAGCAAATTTGGAGTTTAGCAACAGTCCCAATTGATGTCAGAATGCTAGAACTTATAAAGTCTCCAAAGTCATGGTCAGTTGTTATTTAGTAACAATTATAATGCATGTATTTATAAAATACATTTATATTCAAGGTTCCCATGGAGTTGTAAAAATACTGAAAAAGCATTGAATTCAATTAATCTAAACACTGGTATTACAATGTCCTAAATTAATCTTTCAAAAGTCTTAAAAACATGGGAAGTTTAATTTTAAGAATCTATTTTTCTGGTGCTGCAATGTAAAATCTCAAAATACAGCAACTGGTAGCAACTTTTTTTTTTTAAAAGAACAATTTACCAAATGCCTCTCAGGATGGTGGGTGAACCAGCAACACTTATTTTGTTTCTGGCTGGGATGCTCAGCGTAGACTATTCACTGTCTTCTTGTTAGTCATCACTGTACCCTGGATGACATCGTGAAGTAAAAAAATTAATGAAAATTAACATTTTTAGCAAGATTCTGCAGCATTGTTGAACCCGGTTTGAGGAAATACATACTATGCTTAATGTAATTTATGCAGAAAAGCTTTTCAGATTTGGCTCAATGGAAATTAAGAGCGCCTCATATTTACCAGTTTTGTTCTACCATCCTCTCCGCCACGCCTCTTCCTCCATCTCTGATACCAGCAGCAGAGTCAGCTCCAACAGATTTCCCAACAACATTTATGCTTAGGCCTACACAGTTCAAAGCACCAATATATACAAGTCAAATGCGAGGTCATGATATGTAGTTATTGTAAAATTGGTGTTAAAATTAATTCTAAGTGGCATTAGAAAGTCTTTAAAAGTCTGAAATCCTACTTGCCTTAAGCTTAAAGGCAGCTTAAAAACCCTGTATATACCACATAATACAGCAGTAAGAAGAGTATTTCTTTTTTAATATAGTTAGAATATCAGATCTCCAATAAGAGGACAAGTCAATCAAGACCTGAAATACAAAAAAGTGTAAAGAGGATTAAAGTGTGTTTAAAGGTTAAGACAGTACATCAGTTGAAATGAGAAAAAGTACAGGATGGTATCACAGAGAGGCTTTAAGATGGGGAATTCCACAGTCAAGAAGCCCTGACTGCAAAAGTTTGAATACCCTTGGAGCTGAGCGGAGGAAGTAGAAACTACCACAAGGCTTCTTTGAAAAAATGCAAAGGCATCAGAACTGATGCATCAGCAATATAACCAGGGCACAGCCATGTAAGGCTTATTCTAGGTCTTTCTAGCAACCAGTGTAGTAAGGCCTAATATTTCATACCTTCATACCTTCCTGAAATTTCAAATTAGGCGCAGCATATGGCAAGTGTGCAACTTACTTTCAGCTTTTCAGACTAATAAATTCATAATTGAAACCCACAAAATGTTAAGAAAAATATTATTCTCACACCCATTTTTATTATTAAACAGAAAAATACAACTATAAACCTTTTGAATTCAACTTTCCCCTGGTCATGGAAGACTGACAAGGCTTAATTTCCTCGTTAACTCATCATAAAACACACTAAGTTCAAACTCGACAAACAAAATACAACTCATCTAAACCGTCTTGGTTACCCATGCACGTAATCTAGTTAGTAAGTCCATTATTTCAACAATCGCCAGCTCCAATGTGGTCAAAATAAATCCTTAATTCACCAAGTTAGATGTCAAAAATATGCTGTTATTCCCCACAATCTCTCTGTCTGCTGGCCGCCAGCTGTTTACAGTCCTTTAAGTTATCCCTCCACCATTAGGTGTTGCTGTGTCTTTTAGGTCAACTGCCTGTACCATCTGTCGAGACTGGAGACTGAGCTCTGGTGGTACATGCTGTGCACTACATACAATGAGTTTAATAGATGGAAGAGCACCTGTATTGAAAACATAGCTTCAGGACTTCTAAATAACCCTGTATACCATAACAGCGCGATACCACCAAAGTCCATTCAGCAGACTTTCTCCCCTCCTCACATTTGGCGTAAAACGTGCACGCTTGTTGGATTGTTGGTTTCAGAAAGTTGCAAAAATTACTGGACGCAGCATCAAAAAAAGAGTGTCAGAGTGGGGTTACATGAGATTTTTGACAATCTGACAAGCAATTAATTTCAAGTGACTCTGGGTTTCTGTTGATACAGGTAAGGGCTACAAGGCCAAGTAAACCCATCTTGTTTTATCGGGACATCTTAGGACATGTTGTGTCATTTGTTGTTGTGCTGTGGAAAAAGTATTTGTTTTAGATACTTAACTTAATGTCAAAGTCAAAATCTCTATTTAGAGTTTGCCTGTGAGTGGAAAGTCGGCTGCTTTCAGTCTGTTTTTGAGCTGGCCTCAGAAAGATGTTTGGGTCTGGGAGTCCTTACGGAGGAAAACTGCTTTCACCCTGACAGAGTGGCTTTAAGAGCAGAGGAGTCAGTTTTCATTTTCTGTACGTTTGTGCGGTGAGGAAGCCTTTGGAAATTGCTCTCGAAAAAGTGTGAATAGAGTCATCTCTAGCTGCTTCTGTGTTTCATGTGAGACTTCACCATTTTTCCTCTTTGCCTCTAATCAATCACTGAGACCCTCTCCCTCCCTGCCCTCGCTGTTTTTCTTCCTCCTCTCTTTTCTGTGGGATAAGAGTCTCTCTTTTCCCCCCTCTGTCCCTCTTATGAACTGAATGGAGGAAGGTGGTGGTGGAGGTGATGGGGGGTGAGTCAGAGAAAGAAAGAAAGAGAGAGAGAGAGAGAGAGAGTGAAATACAGAGAGAGAGGAGTGCATAAAGACGAGAAAGAGTTCCTCCAGTGTTTCTTTAACATGTTTAACTGTGGTCCAGGCTGCCCGGGGGCTTTTGTTTGGGACACACAGATCCCTACCGGGCATTGTGGGAGCAGCTCAAGACTGCAGGGGTTTGTGGGAAAATCCATTGAACCAGTTACAGGGATCAAGAAATGGAATATGGAACTGAGCAACATCATCACCATTACCATTATCATAATCATCATCCAGTGCTCTTATTCTGTGAAAACTGTTTGACTGCAACATTGCACTTTTTACGATTTAGTGCTCCTCTCTTTATGAAGAAAATCATTTGCTCTAAAGCCCATTTCAGAAGAATCTCAAGAAACGTTTTCCAATTTGTAGTCACTGACACCACATTGACCAGCAACACATTAAAGGGATAGTTCTGATCTTTTGAAGTGGAATTGTATGACATCTATAGTCGGTGTGTTACCTGGTCGGCATGCCCCCAGTTTTGACAAACAGGCAGAAGTACGGACACAGAAGCATGCTATGCTGTGGAGAGAAGTTATTGCAAAAAATGTTTTAGTCACATAAAGAATCTCTAACAGTTTAATTGTACGCTATATTGAGAACATTTTCACAGCTTCACGTTGCTAAAGAAAGCCCATTCCAACGTGGGAGCCATTCCCACATATTCTGTCGTCAAAGCTTTCAGAATCCACGAAGAAAAGCAGTAACTTAAGCTCGCCGAACACAAGCTGCAACTTTACCACTACCCCGATCAGTTAGTGTTATTCATATATTGTGATCTAAGTATCGTGATAATCTCATATTGTGGGACCTCTAGGGATTGCCTTCCCTAATATATACTCTATATAAATCTTAAGGATGTCTGTTTAAAAGCTACAGTGGAGCATCAAACCTGAGGTGTTTTTTCTGTGTAGACCCGAGCTATTACTAGATAAAGCCTTATATTGCAACGTTTTGCTTTTTGAAGTTAGTAATTTGCAGCATGGTAAAAATTTAGCCAGGTTCAAGCGGGCACCTTGGCTCGAGCTTCTGTGTCTCAGTCCCTTTGTGCCAACCGTGGTCTCATGAATAAAGAATCGACATGTTTTAGACACAAATAACGGCCTAATTGCAGCTTATCAGTTAACACAGGTGCATATGCAGGTGATGTGGAGTTGTGGGGATGAGGTGGGATGTTGTTGGTTTAGTCCCAGTTCACTGCTCCGTGCCGGCCTCCTGCGAGGTTGGAATGCCTTGACAGGAGGAGGAGGAGGAGAAGGGAGTATTATGGGGGATGGGAGTTTGGCTAGTGATCTCTTTCTTCCTCCCTTTCGCTCTGTATCTCAAACACACACACACACACACACACACACACACACACACACACACACATACATGCACTCACACACCCTGAGAGTGGCCGTGCAGTTAACTCTAGCTCAAGTTCATTGTGGCTGAGTTCCGGGAGGCGGTGGTGTTGGAGGGCGTTGGGTTGGGGGGGTGGGTGGCGAGGAGGAGCAGTAATTAAAGAGCTTTGAGAGAGGGGCCCCATGCGCTCTGTTAGATGCATTTCACCCCCCCTCCCCCTCACCATAATCCCCACAGGAATAAACAAATTGGGCTTTTCAGCCTGCAAGCTGGGCCTGGGGGCTCCTGTAATGGGATAGACATGAGGTGTATATGTGTGTGTGTGTCGGACAGAGATTGTGTGTGTGAATGCGAGATATGAGAGAGAGAACATGTGTTTCTTGGTCAGTTGTGTGTGTTCCTGTGTGTGTGTGTGTGTGTGTGTGTGTGTGTGTGTGTGTGTGTGTCCCACCACAAGTGCAGTAAGTGGCTAATTGCTCCCAGCTCAGTGGTGAAGTGTGCAGATGGACAAAGAGGCCTGAGCTTCATTTACTTAATCCATGGGTTTGGTATCAGAACCAGATTATACTTGGATACCACTTAAACACCTGAGCACCCTGTGTTTGTTTCTCTGAGTGTGTATGAAATGCAGTACAAATCCCAGACCAGATTCTACACTTTTACTGGTCTTATTTTGTAGTTTTGGCCATCAGTCCTATTCATTAGTATGAGGTTTTACTTACCACTTTAAATGCTTGCATGGTGAGAATCCTACAGGGAAGCAGTTTTCCTTCATTTTTCAAAATGTGGGGTAGAACTTCTGGTCTGGACCTTGTAACTAGAGGTGGGTGATATGGCTAAAATCTTCTGTCATGGTATATGTAATATCACGGCAGCGGATATATGTCACGTTATGTTAATACTTCTGTAATTCCAATCAAGAAAAAATGCTTTCAGATAACCATACCGTACTTCATCATAATTGATTATTTTCTTCACGTATTTAGAACTTTCATCCATCCAAACAAACAAAAAAAACCCTACCTCACAAGAGACACAGCTTGAGTTAAAAATGGAAGATTAAATACAGTAAAACTTTAAATCTTTCAAAACAGAAGCTTTAAGGTTCCTGACAACAATAATTTCATGTGTTACAGGTTTCAGTATTTATAACTTCACCCTCCTTCTCCGTGTCTGCCCAAATCACATTACCTTGTGAGACAGCTGAATGTGCAAGATCATGAAATCACGCAAGAATCGAGCCTTGATGTGCTTCATAGCCACCCCTGAAAACCTCTGGAGTATGGTTGGGTACTAAACTTGGTACTTTTAAGGGTACCAACAGTATTACATCAGCACTGCTGAGCACCATTTTACGATAGACCCATTGGTGCCAAATAAGGAAACCAGTCACAGAGCTCTGAGACCAGCGATGGAGCTCTGCAGAGCTGCCAGGGTCAATTTTAAACTGGAGGTGGAAGTGCTCTGAAGCTGGGAAGCCCGTCACAGAGATCCATCAGTTGCTACGTTTGTGGCTCCGTCAGCCGCTTCGTCAGCCGCTTTTTTTGCTGCTCCGAAATGGTATTGCCTAATCTCTGCTGGTGGACACATCTTTACTGTTAAATATTGCTAACCCTACTTATAAACCTGATCGATTGACAGCATTGTGAAGATGTCATCCATCCCAGTTCTCCACAATTCAGCCGTGCTGAGTCCTGTTTTATACCTGATGTGAAGTTACATGGATCACACTTGCTACCTCGACGAAACTAAACCACTGTTTCCCTTCCCCGAAACAATTTATTCACACCCTCAGTTTGATGTATATTCTCAACCTGAATCCGCAGCTGGTACTAATCCTAAATCTCATTGCTGCAACGCCATACACCTCCAAACGTCCTAATCGGATCAGAAGCGCAGGAGCATGATGTCAGGCAGGCAAATGACACGAAGGAGGGAGAGTGTATCTAAATCCTCATCTTAAAGCCGAAATGTGGCGCACATCACACCGCCGGCTGTCTTTTCGCTTAACGAGAACGAGCAACATGACAGTTGTGTTCAGCTAATGAGAACCGTGTGCGTGGTGTTTTTTGCCATCAGGTCCAAGATGGACACAGCTGATCAGTTCTGAAGTGTGTGTGTGTATGTGAATGTGTGGTGTTTTTGTGAGAAGGGGGAGGTTAAATGAATTCAGCCCCTCTCCTCTTAATGAGCCTCAAGCACATCTCATTTCACTGGCTGTTGCACTTAAAAAAGAAAAATAGTCCCCCCCTCCTCCTCGCCTCTTCAGTTCCTCCACCTCCACTTCCAGTCTTTCAGGCGACTTCAGAGAGTTCCTCCATGCAAAGCAGCCAATGATTTACTAAAAGGTCCTTTAATCATTGCCGGTTTTATTCCCTCGGCCTGTCTAGAGGTCAGTAATCGTCTTTTTTTCTGCACAATAGGAGCTCTGTTTGTTGTCGGGTTGTTGACAGCAGAGAGAGGAGGAGGAGAGCCGGGATGTTTCAGCTTGTCGTCCTGCAGGTCTGATGAGGATCAGCAGGTTGTTCATTAAACATCACTCCCAAATCTCCGCTGCTTTGTTGTCCTGCAGAATGCAGAGACACAGATGTTGCTCTGTCAACGCGGAAAGGGGTAGAAAAAGAAAGTGTATGAGATGCCAAAAGGAAATAAAATAAAAAAAAAAAGCTCAGTTACAAAAACAGCGTTGAAGCTGGCATCCTGCTGAAGCCGGTCCCTCTTTGCCTCAAAGCTGCCTTGACTAAAATATCTCTGAAAAACCTTGTCAGAGAGGAAACGGCGTCGGCTTTGAAAGAAAGTAAGCTTGTTTATGTCCCCGTCCTCCTCCCCTTCATCACCCTCCTCTGTTGAGCTTCCCCAGATGCTGTTACAGTGAATGCCTGTGCGCACCATCTGAACTCCCAGCTCATCGTAGAATCATGAAATGCTTCCCTTTGCATCTCATACAGGCCTGCCCCCCCCCCACAGTCCTCCACTTCATTCACCTCTTCTACTTTAGAAAAAAAAAGGCTGTGGGATGGGGAGGTCGGGTGGCAGCTGGAACAGAAGCCAGAACAAGAAGAGGAAGATATTGGTTGCGCTCTGATCCGTCTTTAATCAAAGTCTAGAATATTCCATCAGTGTTGTGTTTCTCTGTTGCTGCCAACGTTCCTCCTCCACACTCCTCTCCTCCAAAGCACAGTGGTTTGTAACTCTTTCTGCTCCTATCCCTGTGTTTTTTTCTTCTCCGTCTTTTATCTCCAAAGTGGGTTGCATCTGTTCTGTGTGAAGGTAAAGATCTTCAGATGCTGCAGACCGAGGGAGAAACTCCACAGAACGCTCTGTGACAGCCAGTCAGGAGGATGGGGAGGGGAGGGCGGCGAAGGAAAGTGTAGTTTGAAATGGAGAAAACTGAGAATAGTAAATGATCTCTTTCTGTGCCAACTCTGATTTCTCTGCATGAGTGAGGCTGGTGTTCCTCTTCTATGCCTTCCCTGTTGTATTTTCAATAGGCTCTACTCTGACTGTGTGATTAATCATAGATATCTTGTGTTGGCATCATCAATAATTCAATTATTTCAAAGATGCTGCAGTGATTGTTATGTAAAAGTTTGGCTGTGAGGACAAATTACTTTCTCTTTTTAAAAAACTCTAACTGAAAAATGAGTCAGTTGAGATTACCTGTCGAAATAAAGATCAAATAGCGGTTTCTACCATCCAGCGAATTTTCACTGGCTCTAGGGCTGTTTCGCGAACTACTGATTGTGTTTCCCTATTTTCACACACTGTCCACCGTGGACATAAAGAGTATGAAAGCGGATTGAGAGAGAGACAAATGGTTAAACTATGCAGTGTTGATTAAATAAAAACCAAGATTTTGTTACTTAGTGCAGAGTCAAAATGGCCAAGCTTGCATTTCATCACCCACCAGAAGGAGCGTTTATTAGTCCAGTGTGGTGCAGTGCATTCTGGTAGTTGTAGTTTTTGTGTTTTTATACTGCATAGACAGCCTAGTTTTATGTACAAACAAACAAACAAACAAAAAAAAAAACGCTTTTCTGAAATAAGTATTAATTAGTATTTGGTAAAGGAGAGAAACTTGAATTCAGAAGTTGTGCCTTTGTATTTTTCGGTATAATGTAGGAAAATTAATGTGCAAATGTATCTACATCTATAGGTTGTTGAGGTAAGAGTGGCCAGCTTGAAAATTCTAACAAATCACCCAACTGTACTGTGCAACATTACTTAATTTTGGGGAAAAATTGATCCATTTTCACACAAGGTTCTCAACACCCATTGCGCACTGTAAAAGTGTGTGAGGGTGCTAAAGTGCGTTACAATAAGTCCAGAAACTGACACATTCACAGCTTTTTAGCCCTCATCACAGTATTTTGGATCACAATCAGTGCAATTACAATATTATCAGCCCAACCATTTGCAGCCCCACAGACTCGGTCATCCAACAGTAACAGACAACCATTACAGTCTTATTCACCAAATTAATCTCATGCCATGTTTACCTGACTCATGGCAACAAGGAAGCAATGTGTGTTTTTGTGTGAGTGCGTGTGTGTTCTTGTCGGCCAGCAGCCTGCGGGCATCTGAGCTGACAGACAGGCCCGAGCAGGCCCAACGTAAAGCTCAGACCTCAGGCAGCACCTCTCCTGTCTTCTTCTAGTCTGGGCCATATCACTCTCCCTGTATGGTGTGTGTGTGTGTGTGTGTGTGTGTGTGTGTGTGTGTGTGTGTGTATGTGTGTGTCGAAGTGGTCCAGACAGGTCCATTCTTTTAATCAAGGCTGGCTGCAAACAGACAGGAGTGATCTTAACGTCACGCTAGCTGGGGGAAGAGCTGTCAGTCAGCTTCAGGAGGGGACAGCCAGCAGAGCAGGAGAAGAAGGAGGAGAAGGAAGGAGAACGAGGAAGGAAAGGAGGGATCTGAGGAATGAATAAAGAATGCAGGAGATTTAGGACAGCAAGATGAAGGTGCGGAGAGGACAGAACAGAACGGATAATTGAGGCGTGTGTGTCAGGAGAGCGATTTACTCCTTCCTAACAGTAAAATATGACACTGTCATTCCATTTGTCCGAAGGCAGACGGTCCCTCGGGCACCATTTGTTATGGCTGAGCCCGAAACGAATTTGTCCGAATGAAAGATGTGATGACTGGAAGACGGTCACGTCGTGCTCACAATGTTGATGCATTGTCAACAATAATATGCTGAAGAATGACGTTCATCTTCCCTCCTGGATGAAAACGGGACAGAATATGGCTTTGCAGCTGGGATCCATGGGAACATTATGTGTACAAAAATAATGTGGAAAAATATTTTTTATTTTGCAGTCGTGAAGTCATTTGAACCTCACCGGCCAGATTATACTTATGAACTGTGAAATTTTACTCTGTGACGAACGGATCCTCACCAAAAATCGGTTTGTGTTATTTGTTTAAATAAAGCAAATACTGGAGGGTAAGAACTCCTAAATATTGCTATTGCATCAGAACTCTAACAAAGGTCAGGTTTCTACAATGCATGACAAAAAGCCACATCCGAGGGTCCTGACTGACTTAGCAGACAGTTGGACATCGGCCAATTTTGAGTCAGTGAGTGTCAGTCTCCCTTGTTTGCGTGGGGCGTCCCGCAATTTTTGCACTGTCTGCAGTAGTCGGATTTTTTCCAGCCAATGGAGCTTGTTGAATCTGCACCGATTCACCGCGATGGTGGAGCCCGTAAGTGAAAGCACTCTGATTGGCGGATGAGCTCAGTGCACAAGAAGAGAAATGTCATATGAGGACATAAATTAAAAGATTTAAGAAGACTTAAGTCAAGAGGAAGTGAGACAGAAACAGACTTGTTATATTAGGTGCGATTATTTTTTTAGACATTGAACGCTTTAGCAGAAACTGTTAGTAAGTTTTTTTTTGTTGTTGCATTTTTTTAAGTGTTCACTAAGACACAATAAATATCATTTGTTCTTTCAACATCAGGTTGTGTTGTTAATTTCCTAACAGGTTAACTAGCACCTGACTCTGTCCTGTCAGTCATCACGTTTCCCTCATTGAATGATGAATAGAGACTATCGCCACCTGCTGGTATGAAGAGTTATTTATTCTCACAGATGCAAAGAATGTACGCTCTGTGTACAGCTAAGGCAAGTTGGTGGTTGATTATAGTCTTTGCAGTGTCTTCAAGTGCAACATTGGCACAGGTGATTTGAGGTGATGCAACAGTCGGCCTTCGTCACCACTAGTTCTTTGATGTCAGGTTGGTGTGTCTGAACCTTAACAGTTTTGTTCGTCTTTGAAGAAAAAGAAAAAAAATCATTGTAACACTATGGCCTGGGGCCCAAAAATTAGACCAGAATTTCAGTAAATTACATCTCAGGTCCTATTTCTGGAGATGATCATTTCTCTTAGATATGATGACAGTGTATTTACCAAAGTCATTTTAAGATCTGGGAACATGGGGACATGGCTGCAGAAAACATGAGCAGACAGGTTGTAAACAAGCCTGATTACCCAAATTAACTTGGAGATACAACTGAAAGTAAATGTACCTGAAATTTCAGTAATAATCGCTCATTTCACAGAAGAATTGAATGGGTGCACAGCTCCGGTAACTCAAAATTGGAAGTCAGTCTGGAGATGGTGATGGATATTTACATCCGACAGTTTCGGCAATAATGTTACTGTTCATCTTCATTGTCTCTCCTGATTAAATTGGTCGAAACTGGGGGCTGTTTCAAATCTGTGTGGTTGCACGGCTGTTCATATTTCTTGGCCCAATGGGCCTATTTTTAGTGATACCACAGTGTTCCCAAATCTCAGCAATTACCTTAGGGAGTACAGTGGTATTATTACTGATGGCCAGACCGATGAAAACAAGGCCAAAGTTGTAATAAACTGAAATTACCCTTGAAATGTCTTCTTTTCCATCATCCTCTGTGCATTTGTTCTCCCTCCTTCTTCGCTTTCATTACACCAGTGCTGTTTTGGGTGATGACTTGATTTGCAGAAGCGGCTGTCACAAGCCGATGAGGAGGGGGGTAGCATTAAGATTGATGTCTTCATATTCCGAAATGCCTTGGGCCAAATTAACGTTTATTGAGTTACATCCTGATTTTCCTTTATGAGGATCTAAAACAGGATACTACTCGCATCATACTGGGCAGATATTAAACAATACACGGTGTCTGGGGACTGAAAAACACTCAAACACATGCACTCTTGATTGTTTTAGCTTTTATTACTGATCATAGAGGGGATCTTAACTCGAAGAATGGGATTATGTTGTGATTTCGGTGATTGCAGTGTCTACAAATTAAACTTTGATGAGGGCTGCGAGGGGACACATAACTGCATCTCCGGTCCAACGTGATCTGAAGGCTGCGGCGCATTAAGCACCTCAGACTGGCAGAGCAAATATTTGTGCCGTCTATTTAAACAGGAGGTTTATTAGTGCAGCGGAGTGGGCCGCTGTCATTTCTACTTGCAGACGTGTGAAAAGCTTTCTGTCATGTTTAACTTCTCCCCCGGAGTCAGCCCGAGCTGCGGTGCTGTAGAAGGCTCTGGCAGCACGAGCTAGGCCAGGAGCTCAAGTGACTGCCTTGTTTCAGAGCTGCATTACCCAAAACCTCAAAACCTGTGTTTTTATCTATTTACTTATTATTTGCATTAACGGATGTTATTTTTTGCAGAATTTCTAGCTTATATACACAGCAAATGTACTCCCAGTGAGTTTATATTTTGACATCCATGCTGCACAGATAATGGACTATGTGCACCATAGCAACTAAACCAGTTAGAGACGGCCTATAATTAGCCTAAGTGAAGCTGTACCTCTCCATCCTACACGCACAAGGGAACATTGAAAAAGTATATTCAGTGGGAGTTGTGCTTTGCCTCTTAAAATGAGTTAGAGAACTGCACATTTACTGAGCAGTTGTTTCTAATCCAAACAAGAGGGAGATTAAAGCCTGTGATTGAATAACGTACATGGGTTGCAGCTTTTGTCACCTTATTGTCAAACACCACTTAAATGACTGACGTTACAAATCTGTACCTTCTTTTATCACTTTTAAAGGAATACTTCACCCACAAAATGCCCATTTGTTTATCAAATATGGCATGTCACTTTGGATTTGTGAAGAAAACTTCACTCACATGCCTTCATGCAAAATGACGAACGTACTGATTTGGTGATTTACTTTGGACCACATTTTTGTTTGCAAACGCTCACACAACCTGTGCAGGACAATGCCATTTATCCAGTCATATGCTAAGTATTTTCCAAACACATGCATTTTCACAAAAACCTTATTATTTAAAACTGAGTTCAAAGTGAAATGTATCAATGCTCTCTTCAAAGTTAGACTCCATTACTAAGATTTTTATTTATTTATTTTTTTTAAGATTATTTTTTTGGCTTTTGCCTTTATTATACAGGACAAGTTAAGCATGAGAGGGGAAAGAGAGGGGATGACTTGCAGCAGCGAGGACACAGCCTCTGTAAACTAGGTGCCTGCTCTACCAGCTGAGCTACTGGGCACCCCATTACTAAGATTTTTTAGTGAAGGTGCATGTGAAGCACTGTGATCATACGACTGGATTAATGAGACTGGGATTATACCAAACCATTCTCACTCTGAACTCGTAAAATACCAATGCTTGGTCAGTGTCCCTGTCAAAATATGATGTGCTAGGTACCCTCTTGGTGACAGTCTAGGATGTCCAGGGATGGTGTGTCAATTTACACTCATTACATGCAGAATCTTTTTTCAAGGTAAACCTTCTTTTTAACATGAAATGTACAGGGTTTTTTTTCAAATTAACTTGAAATTCTGGCTTTTTTTAGGTTTACTTTGTTAGGTCTACGCAATAAAAGCACAAGACTGGATTAAAAACAAAAATACCTTCTTGGTTTGGTAAACATTAAGTAAGTTTGTTATATAACATCATGTCACACACGTCTCGAGCATAGTGTGCTGCACATACTAGCACACAAGGCTTTAAAAGACTTGAGACTTGACAAGACTTGATTGACTTTTGCTTTCACTTGATACATGAACAGCGGGCTCCTGAGAAAAAAGTCCAGAGTTTGTTTGACCCATTTACCTCCTGTTTCACCCTTTGCAGACTTTCTTGCTCCTTATTCTATGGTCGTGGCCCAGAGCCTCAAAAAATGCCCCTGTGAAAGGGTGCCTCTAAGCGTCGGTGTCTGATGCAGACTGAACTAGCTTTGGTATGAGTTGGGAGTGAGACCCGGTTGATTATACTGCACGAGTAGTGTGAGAGTTTGTAAATGGATGTTTTGATATAGTTTTGCTGTTAAACGTTTTCCCCAATTAATCAATAAATCAATATGTTAGCCGTTTCCTGTGGAGGTATGTCAGAAAACTAACGTTTTCTTGTTCTAGGTAAATTCTAGGTAATTTAGCATGAATTATTGGTACACAAAAGTTAATCTGGTGTGTGAAATATTCCTTAAATTACTAAAGATGTAGAGAATGTGTACATGAATTTATGCATTGAGGAGCTGAAAAATTGACCTCAGTATTAATTCCATCTCATACAACAGTATATTTTTCGCACATTTAATGCCCAAGGAACAAATAATCCTGAATACCCTTCTTGTTTTCACCCCAACTTTCTTAAAAATAGAACAAGTCGAACTGTGAGCCGACTGTACCGTTGCACCCCGAGTCTGCAGAGCTATGTTCCTCTGAATTCCGAATGAAGACTTGAGTAAATGATGACCCGGGGAGCTGTTCTTACTCGCTTCCTCAGACCTCCGTGAAGCCATTCGAGACCCTGACATCTTTCTAGTTTACTCAAATGATCAATCAGCCGGACAAGGTTCTGACTCTGCAGACGCCTCTAATTTCCTACAACACAACGGATCTCCAGCTCTGCCCTTTCTCTGCCTTTTCTGTTGTCTCCTTCCTCAAACAGACAATTGGTTTGTATTGATTTCCTGAGCATCATTCCCAGATGACTCATTCTCTCGCTCTGGGAGTCTGGCTCTGCGAGGAAACGCTTTCTTCGGGTTTCCTGCTCGACTTAAGGTGGTGCTTGTCAAGGTGGAAGGTCCCGTCTGGGCCTTGAGGCTCAGAATAGTCACTCTTGATAGTAGTTGGGAAAGTGTATATAAGTGCATTCTTTCTTTAAGAGAAATAACAACGTCTTTAGTGGGGCCGAGGCTGGCAAGAGGTGTGCTGTGGCGCCCCTGAGGAGCATTTGGCCTTCCTCGACTGTTTTGTAAGCGTTTGACAGGTGAAATAGTGTGGGAACTGCGGGGAGTGTTGCTTTAAAATGCTTTTTGTTGCGCTTGTCGGGGATGTGGAGGTGCCTGGTGAATGCTCAATAGCTCTGTAGGAGCCGCTGGTGAATGGTGAGTGCTGGGGGGAAAATGGCTTCCTGCTAGAGCTGTGCAGATTGTTGCTGAGGCTCTGTCTGTGGGGAAACTATCCACATTTCTTTCCCCCAACTGCAAACTCCCACAGAAGAATGCAGAAACTATTTTTTTTTTGTTATTGATTGATCTGACTGACATATACTTTGCCCGTTTCTCAGCCTGAACCAGTTGGAGTGTCGCCATGCGAACTGATGAACCACATGTTCCGCTGAATCCCGGCTCGCTCTCTAACATCCTCCGCCTGGGGAAAGAGACATGCTATGGAGTTTATTGTAATGGCACAAAGCTGTCTTGCTTGTCCATACTCATTTCCATTGTTTTCACTGTTGTGTTCCATGTGTTGCGGAAACCTCACATGGGGCACGGTAAATCAAAGTCACTTGTAATGTTGTCCCTGACAAATATGCTATTAATCAGACCTGTGATTGCTTTGTTCACCCACTTTCCGTGTTTTGTCCAAGCCCTCTCGGTAACTAAAGATCCAGCAGGCCTTTTTCAATCATGCAAAGATGGTCGGTGTGAGACATGGTCATGGAGGATGAGTCACCCACGTTTTGATGTTTGGGGCGATGGGAGGGTCAACCGGGGTCCTGAGAACCCAGAAAATGTGGGGCGCTTCATGCTCCCCTTCAATTCAGAGTGTTTGTCTTAGCGTTACCAGAAAGGAAGGCGAGAAGAGTTGAGGCAAGGAGAAATGGATGGGAAACCAGGATTTTGAGGTAAGAGAGAAGGGAGAAGCAAAGAGGATCGAATGAGAGAAAACAGTTTATGTTGAAGGAAATGGCTGCTGACGGACGATATTGGATGGATAAAGGAATGTGGGTTTTGCGGGAATAGCTTGTGGTTGCTTTTAGAGACGGAGAAAGTAAGGCAGAGAGCGAAGCAGAGAGAGGGATTGTTCGGAGCCAGCGCCTGGCGAGGGCCATTGTTCATCCTTCCCTTTTGAGCTGAAGGAGACAGGAGAGTTTCACACGCCACTCGCAGGCATCCTGCTGGGCAGCCCCGGAAGGGGGCTATTGCAGCCGGTAAAGAAGGCCCGGCCATAGGGATAAATTACTCTGAATGGAGGGGTCTGTGTTTGCCGTTTTCTCCTCTTTTTCTAAAAGGAGCCAGAGAGGGAAAGAATTCAACCCCAACCACAGGTTGTCCGCTTCGCTTCTGGAAAGGCTCGGCCTTCCAAGTCACCAATTTAACATCCCTCCACCCCCACCGTCCTCCAAACTCTCCACTCCCACCTCCTCTGGAATGCTCCGGGGTTTTGTTGTCCTGCGGGGACCAGGGTGTGTGTCTTATGAAGTTTCATAACTTCAAGATGTGCATGCATTGCTGTTAGGGAAGGGGATACAAAATGAATCCAACATTTAATTGCTTCCAAAGGAATTACTTAACAAACTTCCCTTATTTGTATCAACAAATACTTTATGTGACCTAAGATTCCCCATCAAAAGCACAATAAAAGCATCATACTTTACATTCCCTTTTTTATTTCACAAATTGTTTCATATGTAAATAGACATTTCAGTTGATGGTGGCAGGTTTGTGCGACCTGCTTCTCTGATGCATTAAAATTCAAAAGGACGCAGCAGACAATAACCTCATATGTTTTGGTTCATAATAGTCTGACTCTCAGGATGTGGACTGTGGTCCAAGACTGTCTTTGATCAGCTATTTTAGCCTCAACTCTGCTCGCCTTCAGATATCTGTGTGCTACCATGTTGCAAGGGCATCTTTGTGGCATCCTTGGGTTAGCGCCACCCAAGATTGTGATTTGTTTAGAGAAATACAGTGTTTTTTTCTTTTTTCCATGATACCAGAATGATCGTTCCTGCTTCTAGACCTTTCTGTGGCACTGTATCAGCACTGCAGAGGTGGGATTGGCTAAGTTAGATTAGGTTCATAGTGCCAGAATTCATGATCTGTAGGAAACCCACTCAAATGAGCACCTGTGGGTCCAGGTGACTCACTACATTGAAAAGGCATCAACATCACTGTATCTCTAAGATGATCTTCACTGCATCTCACCCAGCTCTAAAGAAGTCGGTGTTTCAGCTTATAAAGTTGGCCCAAATTTGAGTGTGATTGTGTTTGCTGGGTAATAATATGTTTTGAAGGGATTATTTCCTTGTGAAGA
Source organism: Plectropomus leopardus (assembly GCF_008729295.1). Taxonomy (NCBI): domain Eukaryota; kingdom Metazoa; phylum Chordata; class Actinopteri; order Perciformes; family Serranidae; genus Plectropomus; species Plectropomus leopardus. Next base: position 5,708,734 of record NC_056463.1, read on the forward strand.
GTCTGATTCCTCCTGTGGGTGTCAGGTGATTGACAGCAATGTAATTTAGCACTAATGAAGAAACTGTGGGTTTTTTGCTACATTGAACAAAAGCAGAGATAAAATATTTGTTATCTTAATGAGACGAAGAAGCTTTTATATATGATTATGCTGATTTTGTACAGAAATTAATTTAAGAATAAGGAAAAAAGAAGTTTACCCTTACCTCATAGATAGGCTCATAGATGTCTTGTAGCTGCAAGGGGAGGGCAGGGACAAAAGTGTAACTTTTCAGTATTTCCCTCTTCACAAAGAGCTGCATTTATTTAGTGTAACCATAATTTTATCGTGAACAACTTACACATTTTTTTTTTTTTTTAATTGGATAACAGATTTTTGGATGCAAACTCAATAGCTGGATGTATTTTGTGTAGACTTCTCATGTAGTTTCTGACTTCTGTGTGAAAGAGAAAAGGTCCTTGTTGGAACTACGCCCTGATACTTTCATATTTATGCATACATTTTAGCTGATCTGTTGCATGTGTTATGTATAAACATATACTCTAAAAAGTCACAAACCTCTTCATCCGAAATTAAAAGCGGCGTAAACGGTTGCTGGTTTCTTTGAGAATAAATGTCTTTTGAAAACTGTGAAATAATCCTTAGTCTGCCATCGTTTCTCGGAGGATCAGCTCACAAAATGTTGAAAAAAAAAGCCAATATATTGTCACCAGATTGTTTATGTTTAAAAAATGATATCACTCTCTTCGTTATCTGTATTAGTCTTTAAAATCCAGTATTGGTCTGCTTTTATGCTGATGTTTCTTGACCAGTTTGGCTGATAGTAAGAAAGACTTAAACCCTTTGACTGCCAAACAGTGCGTGCACATTTGTACAGGCGTGAATGTGTTTTTTTATGCGTGTGTGTGTGTGTGTGTGTGCGCGCGCGTGTGCCTGTGCGTGCTCGCTTGTTTGAGCCTTCCTTGTAGTTAGCAGCTCATTTTAATGGCCGCCTGTTGGACTGATGCAGAAAACAGAGAGGTCAATATACTGAAACTGGCAAACTCTCACTCGGAGATCTGGAATTTACAAGCCCAGTTTTTGCCCCAAATCCCAAATGTTAACATCATAGAGCGTCTGGTGCCAGCATGGAGGAGGTTAGAGCTGTGGAGCATAGCCCTTCATGCTGCGTCAGTTTATAACTAGATATTACAGAGCTGGACCTCAGTGCCTGCTCCCCTCATCCAGTCAGAGCCCATAAAGTGAGTTACAGCTCGCCCACATGGAATAATCTCCTCTTATTACACTTATCCCTTTGCAGCGAGTTCACGTTCACAGACATGGACCAAATGAAGCTGCTAATACTGATCTGGCATCCAGTGCTGCCATGAGGCAGGAACACTGTACTTTCTCTTGTTCAGAACTGCACTGCTCTGGTTTTGGTGCCTTAAAGAGCTCAAGTGAATGTTTGTGCAGATTTCAGTTTTTTTTTATTGATTCAGGTGTTCTGATATGTGTGCAACAGAACAAAATCATAGACTGTTTAAAAATAATGGATGTAGCTACCGTGGCGTCACACGTTAGTTTGCAAACTCCCATTTAGAACATAGATGTTTAAAGAGAAAAAGACACAGCGCTGTTGGCTGGCCTGCTATGATAATTTCCTATGAAATTAACTGAGTGATGAAAAAGCTCATTTTCTGTGAAATTAAACATCTTCCACATTTTTAAGTGTACTAGAGATTTTCGGCAGCCTGAGCACGGCTGAGTGTGGCCACCTTAAGGTCTCCTTTGGCTGATTTGTTAAGTTCCTGGGGGGTGGATTGAAAGATTTGAAATTGGTGTTTTGGCCATTGGCATTTTGGGTTGGAGCCTAGAGGTTGTTGCTAAAATAAAATGTAGGATACAGTGTGATTTGTATGTGCAAAACAGCATTTTCACCTATTAGTTTCATACCTAGAGGGTGAAATTTACACTAAAATTTGGGCATTGATTGACAATCTACTCTGCTGACAACTTCGATCATTTAGTTTATTCATAAATATGGATGCACCGATATGTTGGATTAGTTTCAGTGCAGATACTGCTCTTATTAAGTGGATTAGATATCAGCCAATTGTGACAGATCAGACACATTACATCAGTCAAGGCAGGCGGCTTTCTGTAAGCTTTTAACCAGGATTTAAATATTCACTATCAGCTGGTTAGGGGGCTGGGTTAGGGTTAGGGATTTTGTTTCCAGCAGGGTTTCTGTGGCCATGGAAAATCTGGGAAAGTCATTGAACTAGTAAAAATCATCGAATGTTTTGGAAAAGTCATGGAATTTCGTAGTGCAATGACTGTGTACTGTGGATAACCTCATATGTTAAGTAACATAATGGCAAAATTATTTTCTGTAGCTGTCAGTGCACTGTGGCTGTAATATTCATCAATGCATGACAATATTTTGTTTCCCATCAGGTACATTTTGTCATTTCTCCCCTTGTTCGTCTCTTCCTTCATGTGGCTGCAATTAAGTGTAAGGAGAGTTTGAAGCTGATATGTTTGAAAAACGCCAAGCAAGTGTGGGAAAGAAAAAAAAATAGTATGGATCCTTGAAAAGTCATGGAAAATTTTTGAAAATTTGAAAATTTTTATGAATATGTGTGGGAATCCTGTACTAGTGCATAAAGCTTTAGTTTTTTTTCACAGACACTGATGAGTCAGTGCGCTCTCTTTATACTGCTCTAAAGATTTGTTCATTCAGTTGTATCATAATTGTAGGATCATTGTTCTTACTCAGAATAATGCAGCCAAAACTCAGTGGAAGTGTTGTAAAAAAATAAGAGTCCTGAGACAGTGTTTGTGCCGTTAGAGATTAAGGTTTTATGACTGTTTTTGTGGAAGTTCTTCAGCCAGCTATCCTGGTTTACTGTACTTTCTCCTGTAGTCCACCACGGTCTGACTTTGATTTGCACGTCGGATGGATTTCAGTCTGTCAGCGTGCAGCCAAAGAGCAGGTGATCGATAAATCCCAGGGAGAGGTTCTGATCTCTCGGGGTTCTGTTACGGGGAGGGTCCAGGCTGGAAGTTTTGGCCCAGACATGCGGCTCGTGTAACACTTCCACACTGACTCCACTGGACTGGACTTGATCCAGACTGTACTTACACACACACACAGAAAAGATCTAAAACTTCACCTGCGGTCCACGTGTGCTGCGGAGACGTCCTGCTGGAAATAGTAATATTGTCCCACACATAGAGATTTCAGACTCGAGAAGACCGCCAATTCACCTTCTCTGCACTTCTCTGTTTCACTGATTCTGTCGTTTTATTCTACCTTGACTCTGGCTCAAGCAGCGATGTTAACATCCCCATTGGTTCAGCTACTTTAATTTGAGCTGAGTGAGGTCCACTGCTTTTACAAACCAGAGACATGGTTTTGATTTGCCTCTACAGAACAATAGATATTTGCAGCGGAGACGGGTCACTTACTTTGTGTTTATTGGACGTTTTTGAGGTTTGCATCCCGTGGCGAGGATATAAGATTCTGGTATTTCTCCTCTTTTGAAGCTCTGTGTAGTAAAGTAATGTTAGAACGCTACACTGGTGTTGGCACTGATCTCCAGATCCAGTTTCAGTTTTAATTCACCATGTCCTGATTTTATTTGCTTTGATTCTTGAAGATTCCTTCAGCATTATATCAGTGAAATCAACAACTGTTTGATAATTGATGCATGCCCTTTTAATTTTGTAGACATCTGGTTTCAATGGTTTCCTGTTTACATGCTTAGTTTTTCATCAAGCTAATTTTCTGTATTAGTGTAGCAGCTTGATGCAACTCAAACGGCTGCTTTTTCTTTGAAGAATGTCAGAAAATTGGAAAAAATGCAGAAATTGAAAGGCACCGACTCGACTGAGAAGATAAATGGGAAAAAGGAACAGGTGATTTGAATGAACAATGGTTTAAGAGAAAAACTTACAAGTAAAGGGTGTCCAGTAGCTCACCTAGTACAGCGGGCGTCCTGTGTACTGATGCTGTATGTCCTTGCTGCAGTTGCCGTGGGTTTGATTCCAACCCACAGCCCTTTGCTGCATGTCATCCCCACTCTCTCCCCCATTCACGCTGGAGCTGTTCTGTCTAAATCAAGGCAAAAATGCCAAAAACTAATCTTTAAAAAACAACAACAAAAAATGATCGTTAAACTGTTGAAGAATTAAAATAAAATATATTGAATAAAATATATATTTTTTGTCTGTTATACTATGCAATTATTCCCTATTTTTTCTTCTTGTATGAGGGAGTGGAGCAACATCTAGTTGTAAATTTTGTTGCATTACAGGAAAAGTTAAAATATTTTCAGTTGTGTCTCATTAAAACTCAAAACTGCTTGGTTCAGAGTTACCATATTCTCATCCTCCTTCCTAATTTTGCTGTCCTGCTCTCATCCACTGAAATGATATCCGGTCTGCCTCCTACCATTTGCTTGATTCCAAATGAACGCAGCATTTCAATCGACTAAAAGTTTCAGCGCAGTGTCCTCTAGGGAGGTTCTCTACAAAATCACACTTTGAGAAAAGATTGTAAAATGGATTTGGGATTTTGAGAATTGACACAGCAGAATCTATTTGGAAATTAAACTCCAACTGGAAACCAACTCCTCCCAGGAGGAAGCACTGAGCTCTGGGATCGGCCCAAGCTCTGACCCGTGTATCCCGTATAGAGGCCCCTGTTGGGGGATTTTAGGGGTTAAAGTGAGTGTGGTGGTGTGTGTGTGTATGTCTTTGTATATGTGTGTTTGTGTGTGTGTGTGTGAGATTGGGGGGGGGGGTCAGCTGGCCAAAGAGACAATCTGTGGATTAGAGCGAGCTTGGACACCAAGTGCTCACTCAGCACATTACCCAGCGAGTCTAGTGTTCACAGCCAGAGGCAGAGCTCAGAGCTCCTCTGTGTTTACACTGCCAGGCCTGATGCACACACACACGCGCACACACTCACACACACACTCACACTCAAACAATCCTATTCATACTCAAGCCAATACATATTTGCACTGACATACTCAAAGTCTCACATTCGACTGTAGATCCGCAGTGAAGCTCTTTTAACTGTTGACGCAAAAGAAATGACAATGAACTTTTTATTGAAATTTTTATTCATATCATAAAAAAGCTGAAGTTTTCAAATGTTAAATGTCGTCCAATTACAAGAAGCTGTACAGTGGTGCAGGGGTAGGCAACCTGCAGCTCCAGAGCTTCATGCCGCTCCTTAGCTGCTCTCTCGTGGCTTTGACAAAAAAATATAGGTAAGTAAATAACAGCTAGACTGCGTGTAATCATTTTAATTTTAATTTGTTATTGTTGAAGGCCTAAAGTGATTATTACATTTCCCAACTTTAAAAATACACCAAAAATGTTTTAACATATCGTCAAATGAAATGTACACCATATGTCTGCGGCCTCTCTAAATTTTTCCAAATCTCAGGAGTGGTTGTGTGTTGAATGCACATAGCTAGGCTACAAATAAATGATGTAATATAATAATAATAAAATACATAAATAAGTCAGATTTTACTAATTATAATTGTATAAAAGCCTCAGGGGAAAACAGGGGGTGGCAAGAATGGCTTTTTTGATAGTAAAGGTTGCTGACCCTTGCCATTGAACCATGCTTGCATAAAATACAGCCAACAATTGGCAAAATCACAATGTGAATTTGTGAAATACATAATGTTCAAAGTATTATTAATTTGACCAGGCTTTCAGTGTTAACTTTCGGTTCATGATGGCTTACTTTCTGATAATCCGTGCCTTGGAAAATCTAGTTAAGTGCTAAATACCCAGCCCTAGTCAACACTGTCATTCTCTCCAAACATCGTTTCTTTCATCTTGGTTGTGTGACGTTCGCGCTGCTGCTTCAGCAGCTGCTGAGCAAATAGACCAAACTTTCACGCTCTCTTTCTCCCTTCGCCCTCCTCGCTGACTTCACACAGGACACTTGCTTTCTCACCCGCACTTCATAAAACACCATCACACACGGTTATGACACTCATACCCTCGTCTCTTCATCCGCCCAAATGCAGCCTCGCCTTCATCGTCAGCAAGGCCCCACAACATGTGTCATCGTTGTGGAAAAGCAGCCGTCCAGTTTCCCATTAGGTCATTAAACCCCTAAAACCCGTGTCCAACACAGAGTAAATGGAAGTCCTCTTGATGGATCTTTTATGTGTTTTCTCTTTGATCATCACACAGAGTCCTTCCCTCATTTACTTACTGTATACAGTGCACACACATATGTTCACACACACACACACACACACACACACACACACACACACACAGACACACACACACACATTGAGTCCCAAAGCCACATAAGTACAGTGTGCGGAGGCCAGAGTCATCACAAAGGGCTGACAGTAGTGGAAAATGAAATGTAGTACGACACACTCGCCCCTCTCCCTTCTTAACCCCTTCATGGCCCTGTGACCAAACAGATCACACAGCATTAAACACGCAGCAAGGTTTGGCCATCCAAACACTGACATCATCTGCTGTAACAGTTAAAAAAGCCTTTGTCTTTTTTTTCAAACAAGTTATAAGTCTGCTAAGCGGGAGAGAAAATGTTACTTTTCCCAGTGTGAACCATTTTACTTGTCAGTGAGATACTTAGAAAGCTACAGTCTGGTTTGGTCAGGGTTGGGTATCAGTATCTGTACTTTTGCTAACCAGGGAGAACTCAAATTCACTCAGAGCATTTTGCTAAGAGGCAACTAAACAAAATGGCTTACATCAATAACAAAATGTTCTAATTAATAACAGTGTGGAAATTGAGAAACGTGGACTCTTTTCTCACAACTGAAATTACATTGTTTTGCTTTTGCATTGAGAGTAAAATATAAAAAAAGTGTGTTTGCATACCAGTGCCTGAAATTCAGTATGGTATCACACCAAAATTTGGTTTTGTCCAGCTGGATGCATCTTTTTCGGGCCAAAGATCAAGTGATCTGACTTAGGCTGTAATAGAGATTTAGGACTTCCAATAGAAACTCTCTTTTATTTATGTAATGCAAATGAAAATTAGCTCTAAGCTAACTTTGGTAAAAAAAAAAAAAAAAAAGAATAAATCAAACAGCATTTATATTTTAAGGTCTAGTGTGTAGAATTAAGTGGCATCTTAAGGTGAGGTTGCAGAGCTGAAACTTCTCCCAGGTGCCAAACCTGCAGGAGAAGTACAGTAGCCAAGACGAAAATGCAAATGACCCCATCTAGAGCCAGTGTTTGTCCCTTTTGGGCTGCTGTAGAATGTAAAGAAATATAAATGGCTCATTCTACGGTAACAAAAGTGCAATATTTATTAAGTTTAGGTGATAACACACTAATGAAAACATAGTTATGAATCTTTTCTGACATTTATCTCAACCAGTGCATCTGACTCCTACACACTGGACCTTTTAATATTGCACAAGGTTCAAATAAATCTAATTTAGCACATGATGCATCACCTGAATAAATAAAGTCCTAGAACACATGTAATGTGTTCTGGGTGCTGTTAGGAACAGTTGTTGCATTCACTTATTATTTGGCATCAAATCTAACATGGGAGGTAAATGATTAACAATTGTAAACATTTCAGGCTGCAGCTTTGCGTGTTTATCGGCTGTTGGGTGTTGATGGAGGTTTTCGCTCAACTGAGCACATCCTAGTTATGTTTCATTTTGAAATTTTGACACTTTGCCCAGAGAAAATGAGATTTAGGGGATTACGTTGGTTTATCTCCAAATGCTGGCAGACCTTCTTACTTGTTTAAACTAAAGTAACAAACGAGAAATACACAAAAACACAACTTTTCCCTTTTTTTCTTTTCAAACTCACCCACCAGTCCTACCCACTCACACCCCCCCAGTGCCAGCCCACATGCCCGTCCAGCAGCCATCCACTCATCCCCGGCCAAGTCAGTGTTATCTTTGAACAGACTTCAGAGAGACTGCTGGCCGGCCGCAGATGATGGCACTGTGTGTGTGTGTGTGTGTGTGTGTGTGTGTGTGTGTGTGTGTGTGTGTGTACTGTATACAGCTCCACAGCAGCAGTATCCTTTCATTTCTCCCCCTTGTTTGATCTCTGAGGCCTTTATTTTTAACCCTCAGCAGAAGGACGATGATATATCACTAAGCGTGTAATTATGTTGTTTTCGCTCATTTCAGGGGAATAAAGGACAGTATCCTCCCACATGCCTCTGGGTCGCACTTGGTTAATAGGCAATGACTTGGCTGAGTGTGTCTTTGAGTGTGTGTGTGTGTGTGTGTGTGTGTGTGTACATGTCTGGTATTCTTGGCTTGAGTTTTGTGCTGCACACGATGAACATGCAGAAATAAGGGTCTTTAATGGAGTCCCCCGTCACAATGGGGAAATGTTAACATGGTCCAGCCTTCGAGGAAAGCCAGCAACACACACACACACACACAGATATACGCACACACCCTCCTGCTGAGTTACGTCACCGGAAAGTGATTGAGCACTGCAGTGTGATAAGACAGAAGTTTTAATGAAAGTCTGAGATGAGCAGGCGTGAAAAGAGCCCCGCTGCCGACCAACTGCTGCACATCTCAAACACTCCTGTGTGTGTTTTGTGTGCGAGTGAGCACACTAGAGGGATGAGCTCGTGATGACGGGCCTGTCCAGGAAGATTTTTTTAGCAATGCTTTGAAGATTTGGCATCAGTCTGAACTTGTTTGTCTGGAACTTTGTTTAGATACTTGAGAACTCAAACCGGATATTTTGAGAGATTTCAGAAATTCCCTCCGGTTGGAGAATGGCACATGTGTGCATCTGCTCATGCTGGTCCTCCATGATTTTTTTTTTTAACCAGCAGAGCTAGACATGTGCTGCTGTGGTTATCAGCTCACCACATCAGGGCGGCCTGACCTACGGTGGGCAAATTAGTAGGTGGAGATGAGCCGACGGAGAGGGGAATGGGCAGGGAGGATGAGCTGTTTGGCATCGTGAAGCTGAGCCAGCGTAACCCAGAGCCATCACAACCACAAGGAATTTAGCGAATGTGTTCCTTGAGTGTTGGAGCCGCTTTAGAGCTTCCATATGTTGAAGTGGAGAGAAATATGGAGATGAAAAGGAGCAGGAGCCTGGGAAACGGTGCCTAAAGCTCTGCATATCAATATTTAACGAAACAATGAATGTGTATAGTGAAAGGATGTCAACTCATTGAAAATTATCATCAATTCTTTATGGAGAATTTTACCCTCTTTAAGCTCATTGTTTTAATTTCTGTAACATTTCTGTATTTTTCAGTCTCATCACCTCTCCAGCAGCTACAGGAGGCTGTCTTAGCAAAAACGGTTAGAAACTGTCCTATCCAATAAAGTCAAAAAATGAATCTTCACAAACGTCCACTTGGACTCAATCACGAACCAATTAGATTTTAGTGGTTAAAGGTCAAGGTCACTGAGACCCTTTCTCTCTAATTCTCATGAATGTAATATCTCAAGATCAAATTCAAGGCATTTTTTTTTAATCTTGCCATAAAAACATTCACTTGATCTCAAGAGTGAACTGATTACATATTGGAAGACAAAGGTCAGGGTCACATTGACCTTGCATCCGTGTCATATTTGTGAAGGACTTCAAGGAACTTCCTCAAATTTGGCACAAAATCTCAACTTTGATTCAAGAATGAATTGATAAGATTTGAAAGTCAAACATATTTTTGGCTAAGCTCAAGAAATCATACGCTAATCATACAATTTTACATAAAAGTCCAATATGATAAAATGATGTAGTGATGACATTTTATATCCAAAAGGTCAACTTCACTTTGACATTGTACAGTTCTGCAAAAACACTTCTCTGGCAATTACTAAATGTCATATCTCAGGAACAGAAGAGGAGATATTTGGTCAGATATTTTGGGTTCTCACCTTGTAATTGTGCTGATGTATAGTTTTTTGTGCCGCCAGGGGTAAGATGTGTGTGAAGCGTCTACGTTTTTACAGAAATGGATTTAAAATGTAACTGCAACTCGACTGGTGCACAGAGGCATGCAACAACAAGGCGGTAACTCTAGTTGTCATAGCTAAAATGAAAGTGAATATTGGATTTAGATTTCTAAATATGAACACAAACACAACTCCAAATAGATTATATTGTTGTGTCTGTTTGATTGTTTGCCAACACTTTACAACGCACGTTCGTTGTGCAACATTAAGATGTCAACTAATACAGAGCAGGAAGATAGAGAATCAAATTGCCACTTTATTACAGCTTTCCACGCCTCATAACACACAAAGCTCTTCTTCCTCATAAGACACAAGGTTTGCTTGCTCAGATATTGGCTTTCACCTCTGATGCAGATTCACAGTCAAAACTCAAATGATTAATGTTCAGCTGCGATATCAACTCAATCTAAATGTGATAGACTAGATAGAAGACGGAGGTGACACACACTGCTGTGTGAGGTGAGGTTACATTGAAATTAGACAGGTAAGCCAAATATTACCTGCTTTGCATGCATAGACACGTTTTTAGTGTTTAATTTCACACATTTCAGTTTGTGTGGATTTTTTTTTTATAACTACTGGACTCTTTTTACCTGCATTATCTTATCTTATCACATGCACATATCCAGACATCAAAATGGTGTATCTACCAGTTTTCTTCAAGATGTCTTCACCTAAAAACAGGTGAAGAAAAGTTTTTTGTCTTGTATTTGAAACAATATTTTAACGATTCAGCATTGTCTTCCACTGTTGCAGTCCTGTCTGTTGAGTGTGAATGGTGAATGACAGTCATTGCAGGTGAACAGCCGCCCTGCATACGGGATCAGTCAGGCGTCTCGTTCTGTCAGCGGTCTCACACGGCGAGACGTGACGAAGGATGAACACTGTTGCCTGACAGCGAGGTGGGACACCAGTTGTGTCCATTCTCATTGTGCAGTGCTGCGCGACGCCGTGCGGCGCAGCTGAATGCAGCTGGTTCGGGCTGAACAGTTGCTGACATGCTGAGACGCAGCTGTCTCTCTGAAGCCTTTACAGCTCGACACCAGCGGCGGACGGGTGGCAGGAAGACAGGAACGGACAAAAGGGCTTGACTCATTCCCTCCGTGCTCCTGTCTTTCCCTTCGCATTGTCAGATGTCTCATTCCCCCCCAATTTCCCGCTTATCACTTTTTATAGCGGCACACTCACACGCTGAAAGAAAAGACGCAGCTCCGACCCTCCAGGTAGTCTCCAGGGAGGTCCACGCCTAATTAACTGGCAGCCTTTTGACATCGTTCAAAGCGTGTGGCCACCCGCTCTCAGGGCTGAGTTACCATTGTGTGTTTTGGCCCCATGCTCTCTCCTCAACCCCTCATACTCGCCATTTAACTATTTAACAACAGAAAATTGTGAAATGGTGAAACAGAGGTTGGATGCCACCTGGTTAGATCTGAGATGCCTACGACGTGGCAGCTTCCGGCTAGGTTTGGTTGGTGAACTCAAATTTTTTGGCGGCTCGATGCTGCTGTAGGCGGGTTAGGTTCAGGCGTGGTGTCAGGGTGAGTTTGCGGGATCATCTCTGTTTACCTTACGGTGGACCACCTGTCTTGTTCCACACCAGGCCTGTTTAGACAGTTTCAGGCTGCAGTAACCAGCAGTGGAGGATCTTTGGTGGTCTCTGTTTTCTTTTTCTGTACTGTAGGTTCTTTCTGACTCACAGCCCAAACACTGGCCTCTGGCAGCAGCAAATGAAGTGAGAATTTAGTTGTCTGTCTGTCTTAACTGTTGGCCTGAAGAGCTGGTTCAACATGTCAGCCCACATCACCTGTTACTGGACTGAAATGGGAGCTTTCCTCCTTGCAAACCTTGTATGAACTTTGTTGATCACCTGGCTTTTTTGTGAGTTTGATGTGCTGACATTTATCAATTTATGTGCAAAAAAATCAAGTTTGAACCCTTTCAGTTTATAAAAATCAGTTGCAAGTGAGATGACTTGCTGTCCCTCAATAAGTTTCACCTTTAAGTTAGGGTTCTGGCGCTTACAGACAAGACATAACAATCCTCGAGCTCTCGCAACACTGACGTGTTTAGAACAGTTTTATAGGTTTTAACAAAAAAAGTTGCTGGATTTTACAGCTCTTTAACAGCCTCTCCAGAAGGCTTTTATTGTGAAGGTCAGCTAGTTGAAGCGTGATAACATCAGAAAAGTTCAGAAAAGTCGTACTGTTCTTCAGTGCACTTTGCCCCTTTGCTGATTGTGTTCAGTTTTTCCTCAACTCAGCTTTTCCGGCAGTTAAAGGAAATCCTGCATTCACAGCTCAGGTGATTCCACTGTACCTGCTCCACTTAAACATCCTGTAATGGACTGGATGATGTATTGTGGCTAAACTTACAGCTCAAAGTGACTCACTGCCTCTCCAAAACAACCTAGCATGTGATCTGCTATCTGTGTGATGCATCCGAGGCTTGTAATGCTTGTGCTCTTGAAAGCACGGGGTTGCCATGCCTGGCTGCTGCTGCATGGTGTGTGTGTGTGTGTGTGTGTGTGTGTTTGTCTGCAGCCTTACATAACGATCTAGTTAGCGGCGATGATTCTTTCTTCATTTCCTCAGTAGGTCCATGCTCTAAATCCTTGATCTGCTGGTTCTGACACACATTCAGACTTCTTCTTCAGCTAATGATCTGTGTGTTGATCTTTCCCTCATCATCATCAGTCTCACTAGTTCACATCAGGATCTCTTTCCTCTTTTGATCCAAGTTTTAAAGTTCTATGACTATGGACTAATGTTTGCTTTGTTATTGACACGTGTTGGCTCATAACTCTCTCAGAACACAACTGGAAGAGTTAGCAAGTCTTTGCCCGCCACATGTTGGACAGTATTCGTATTAATGCAAATAAAACATATTTGAATTTTTTATTTTTCTGGTTTGACAGCTTTGAAATTTTGACAGCTTTTTCATTTTTTAAATGGCATCTTACTGTAAAATACTAATAACGCACGTCTGGTGTGTTTGTGCATATGATACATGTACCTACCACTGGCACAATATTGGCAACAGCACAATGAGGATTTCTGTTGCTTTATTATGGAAGAAGTGCTTCCTTCTTCCCTCTTGCAGACAATTGTACTCTGACATGTTTTTTTGCATTCTGGCATCTCTATGTCATCCAGTTAGACCAGGAAATATTGACACGTAGTGAAATTTGAGGCAATCTTTCGTGACGCTGCAAAAAAGAAGTACGTATTAGACTTTTCTGTAAAAGCTTTTCTGTCGACTGGCTTAGAGCAAATGTTTTATAGGCTACACAAAGCGTACTGTAACTTATTTTCACCCGAATTTGCAGCTACTGGCAATGTTTCATGCTGTCGTGCGATGAAAAGATGGATTATGGCGTGTGGAATTTTTGTACTGTGATTTGTTGTTACTTATCAGCACAGATATCCATGGATGCAAAATATCTTCAACAAGCTAATATTAGAGCCCGACGGAAGTATTTGTTGGTTAATTTGGCCCATCACAATATATTAGTATGGGTTTATATGTTGTGCGATATATTCAGACAACATATTTACAATGTGAAGAGTTTACATACATAAGAACATAATGCAAAAAAAGATCCTTAGAGTAATTAAGAGTGATCAAATTCCCCATTAAGTTTACTGTTTCAGTGCACTGAAACTGTTTTTGACAGTAATGGTTATTGTTAAACTAGGCCTTCAATATATGCTGCAAGTATTTGATAACCACATCTCAAAAATAACTGCATTTACATTTTATGGAAACAAGTTTGAGAAAGCTTTTAACAGACACAATAACAGTCCTGCTTATTAATCAGCAACACTTCAACACAGAGGTCTTCTAGCACCAGCAATTTTAAAGCAATGGATACAGACAGAAATACTGTAACAAAATCTGTACTTGTTGACGAATTTCTTGCCCTCCTATATGTTTTTATGTTGCCTGTTCCTATTTTTAGTGCTGGTATGTATACATGCATGTGCAGTACAGTTCGTATGATGGTTTCTTTAGCTCTGGTCGGAGCCCGTGGCCTTTGCTTTTTAAAGCATGTTTGACAAATGCAGGGCCTGTGATGTGGCTTCATGTTGACACAACTTCTGCTCCAGCTTGAAGACTCTAATTTAGCTCAGTGCACGCGCGCACACACACACACAAACACACACACACACACACACACACACACACACACACACACACACACACACACACACACTTAAAGTTACAAATCCAGCACAGCCCACTACACAGCAGTATGAGCTATCTATGTTGTGCTATGGTGTATCAGGAATTAGTCTTAGGCGGGGATTTTCAGGCCTTAGTCTGTACCTGTCTGTTTAAGATTGCACTGTCTCTCTGTAAAGGTAAATAGCAGGCCCCCAGGGTCTAAGCACTGCAGGAACTACAGAGCATGCAAGAAAATTAGAAAGACAACTTAACTGACAGGAAGACTTGGATGACGCCATCCCCGGTTTCCCTCCCGTTAGCGGAGAATTCTGGAAACGGGGGAGGGGAGAGGAAAAAAAGAGGGGAAGAGGAGAAAAGACAGGAGGCAGCTGAAGGGGAAGTGTGAAGAGGGGATGGTGGAAAGACAAGAACGAGGAGAAGGAGAGGGAAATGAAAAGAAAGAGGCCATTAATTTAGTGCTGTGGGAGGGATCTGAAGGTTACTGAGCTCTCTCTGCCAGGCCCTCCTGGGTTGACTGATGCCTTTGTGAGGAGGCCAGGAACCACACATCCACGCACACATACACACATGCGCGTTCCAAGAAACTCTGGGTTTGTTGCGGCAGGCCAGTTTCAGCAAAATAGACGCACACACACACACACACACACACACACACACACACACACACACAGATGGTCATTAATGGGCTTCAAAGTGAGAGCAAAATGGGAAACCTTTATTTATTTCCTCTCCTGGACGTGATCTGCTGTGATGCGTCTGAAAATGTGGTGACTCCGTGTTTTTCTCTGCTGTGGTGGAAATCAGAGCAGAGTGTGCGGAACGTATGGATCCTGTGTGTGTGTGTTTGACTATTTATTTTTGGGATACAGTGTTTGTCCGCGTACACATGCACGCTGTCAGCGAAACAGATCATATTAGCGGGCAAGTAAGCATCGAGTTTGACTGAAGAAAAGAATAAATGCAGATGTTTAAGTTGGTTTTTTAAAAAATGGTATAATTCAGTTTTAAGTTTCATGTTAATCAGTAGAAAAACATTTTAGATTTTTCATAGATTCATCATGTCCCTGTGCTACCTGCAAGTCCCTAATCAAGACAGTAAAACTTTCTATTTTGCCGATGGCTGTAATAGGACTTAGAATTTTGCTTTTTTTCTTGTGATTAAATGGATTTACTTCTTAAGGCCCTTTAAGAAGAAAGTAAATTGATTTATTGGCTAACTGTGCACATGTGTAACATATTTGACATATGGAACATATGTAACTTCGGACCATAGGGGCCAAAAAATAGACATTACTTTGTTTAAGGGGTCTCAATTTAATGTTGGAAACCACCAGCGTTATAAGTCAAGGCGGGAATCTCATTGATCTTACCATTCGCACAGCATGTGAATTCAGTAGGGAGTCTAAATTGCAATACTGTTGCTGTTTTGATCATACTTTACTCACTAATATAGATATATTTGTTTGTATTTACTTGTATTGCACATCCAGGGTTTTCCACACATTCATTCATTTGTGGTGGCCCGCATCAAGATCAGTATCTGCTGCCATATATTGTTTTTCTTCTTTTGAGCTTGACCGCTTATGTGGCGCACTGCTGAAGTAAATATACTGTTGGGTAGAGTTGGACGATATGTGGAGAAAACCAAATATCACAATATTTTTGATAAAATACCTCAATACTGATATTGTAGCATTGACTATTGGTGCCTTTACAAAATATTTACTCAATGAGATTTTGATTAATAATCATCAGTAATGTGAATACAATGACTAAGTGGATAAAGGCAAATGATCGAACAGATAGAAAAGTCTGGTAAGTTCAGAAAATGACATCAGTTTACTGTAATGCAGCTTTTAAAACCAGACAAAGACGACATTTACAACCACACTCTTGGAGTGTGGAGTGTACTCTGGGTACAGATGGAGCAGTATTGCACCAGACTGAAAATGAACACTTTCATATAAAAGTAGAGCATTCTACTCGCTCTCATTTTATATTTCTTTATCCTTTTTTCAACCTTCTTGAGATCAAACAGACTGCATTCCCATGGAAACTGCACACTTTTCGGTCCAGCACTGTGTCTAACCTGTGAAAAGACAGCAACAGAAGGTCTGCTTTCACTTACCTCTGCAGCAGCTGATCTTCTAATCTAATCAACCGATCTGGTCCAACCAGCTCTGATCAAGCCGACGACCATCAGTTCTCTGCAACGTGTCTCAAACTTAACAGACTGCTGCTGAGGGGAAAAAAAAGAGTTCGCCTGAGCTGCATTTACAGACTCGCCAAAACTTCCTAATTCAGAGAAGAGACACGGATCTCAAGGGGAGACACACACAAGCAAAAAAACTAACAACAAAATTTGATGATCGATAGCTCCTAACTATGAGGAAAATGTGGGCGTTTATGTTTTGAGTGGCACCTAAATGGTTTTCTGTCAGACAGTTAATTTCCCAAAATTATATTTTTTAACTCCCAAACCTCATTAGTCACTTAATTAATCATTATACAGATTGGTGTCAGTACGGTCCAACAACACTGTCATATCGTTTGTTTTTTGAGGACGAGAAAGAACCTTCAGGGGGTAAATCCACTAAATAAATCATTGGCGCTGCTTTTAAAAGGCGCTCGTCCTACTTATCACAAAGGATCTCAGCTGGAAACATCACACTACGTGTTCGCACATGCAAATTTACACAGATTCATAAAACCACCTCACCCTGAGAAGCTAAAACTACCTGAGGCAATACAGCTGTATATTCTTGGTCATAATACTGTCTCTCACTGTGACACATAAAACAAACACGATTACGCTCTGACAGAAGAGATTCTTTCAATAAAAGTCATTCATATGAAGATCAGGTACGTTTATGGCTCTCAGAAGGCTTGTGAAGTCTCATTTCTACACGGTGACGTAGTGTATGGGTATTTCGAGGGTTTGAGTCTGTGGTGCACAACACGTTGGAGTGGTGATAAAGAAGCTTGATGGCAGGAAAAAAATGATGACGTTCAGACTAAACCGCTGCTTTGTCCCCATGTAATATCTTATTATTACTTTAGCTTATTCGGCATATACATTTGGCAGAGATGATTCATTTTTCACTGTTCCGCTGTAGAGACTTGGACATGGGTCAGTTATAAGTTACTAAAATGACTATTACAGATTTTGTTTCCTGGAGAGAAAACTTGACTTGACTTTCTAGTTTTGACCCAGTAAAATCCCAGAAATATGATATCGGGCAGCATTACATACCCACACAGCTGAAATATTTATACACGGCCGCACATTGAAAGGTCACAGCTATTTAAAAACACTGTTATACAGCTTAAAAAAGAATAAGTTCAGCACTGATAAACCTAAAAGACTTGCACTGGACATGCAGCTGCCCTCACACACTTAAGACTTGATTTAGGATTGCTTTGGGACCTACAATGCTCATTTTTATGTTCAGACTTGTATTTTGAGTTTATAACAGGACATATTTATATACTTTAATGTCAAATGACTAAATTTTCCTCATACCGTCTGTGCTGAAACACCTGTATTCACCCTCTGTCTAAAACGCTCAATTTTAGCGCCTGTCTCTTTAAGCCCGTCTCCTGAAAAAAAAAGCCCAGTTTAATTAGTCAGTGTTTTTGGGTCTTCTGAATCTTGGCGTCTTTGAACCATCACTTCAGCTGGAGAATGACTGCAAGAGAGGAAAGTGGCACTTTGTACTGTGAAAAATCACAAATAAAACCCTTTAAACACAGCAGGAATATTATTCGAAATCGAGGAGAAATGAACAGTATTGGCAAACAAAGACTACATGTTTCCCCGATGTTAGCATGTAGCTTCTTGTAGCAGTGCACCTGCAGCCGGGAAGTGACTGTAACCGAGAATAGCAGCACTTTCTACCATGAAAAAAAAAATCATTAAAAGCTTCTAAACACCATTGGACATGTTACAGCAGGAGTATGAATTGAAATTGGGGAGAAATTAGCAACCCAGATTGCATGTTTCCCTGATATTAGCTTGAGGCTACATGTAGCAGTGTACTTGCATCTTGGGAATGACTGTAACAGGGAATTGCGGTTCTTAACACCATGGGAAAAAATACTATTAAAAGCCCCTAAACCGAGTGGGAATATGATCTGATCACATTTCCTTTAGCATGTAGCTATAGGTAGCAGTGTGGGCTATGTAATGTGGACACAAGCAGACATTGTCTCTAAAATAGAAAGGACGTTAAAAACAGAGTATACAAAACAGTCTTAAGTCTGAGATTACTTCTGGGGTTACTTTTACATACGTTTACCTCATTATTAAAAAACTTTGGCCGTGACTAATAAGAACATTCATCATTTTAATATTATATATTTGACAGAGAGTAAGGAAAACGCTCTCTTTAACAAGATTTGACACCTGAGTTTTCTCGATAGACTTAAGACGTGACTCATAATTGCCAAAAACATTATAAAGGGCCACAGTTCAGTTAATTTGATCTTTCTTTGTTGCCATGTTTGTCAGATGAATTTCCTTTAACTTTAGTCCCGTGTAGAGAGACTCTGACAGCCTCCTGTTGTTTCTCAAGCTGGGGAACAGCCATTCATATGAGCTGCACCACCTCTAAATCCCCTGACAAAGTTTTCGGTGTGAACAGTGATTCAGATTCAGTCTGCATAGAGTCCCAGGCAGGTGCGGCATAAATCAAATAGAGAATCACATTAAGGTGCACTAAGCAGATTTTCTGCACACATGGCCGTGGTTTTGAGAATTTTTGTCACACATACAAATGGGGTTAGTAGGAAGTACTAAAGGAGAAATATATTATCTTAAGAAAACAAAGCAAGAAGTCGGTAAAATGACTGTGCATTACAGAAAATGTCCTGCCTGTCTGACTTCTCCATGCAAACCTCCTCTGTTGTGTTATTTGTGTCAGGTTGGGTTCAGAGGCAGGTTGTGGTTTTTGTAATCCGTCCACCTGTTCACCTTCAGTCAGTTATGATGGAAAAAATGAGCCAGTTATGTACAGAATTACTGTTTGTTTATGTAAACTCTATCAACAAAACAAAGTCAGTTAACCGTAACATGTCTGATTAGCTCTAACCCTCTTTTCCTGTTTGTGTGCAGGAGTTCACGGCAGCGCCGAGTGCTCGTGCGGGAGGAACCACTTCACATGTGCGGTCAGTGCATTTGGAGAGTGTACCTGCATCCCGGCCCAGTGGCAGTGTGACGGAGACAACGACTGCGGGGACCACAGCGACGAGGATGGATGCAGTGAGTTTGAAATCTTTGTCAATCTCTCTGCTTTTACCTCTCTGCTCTCACTGTGACTTACTCTCACATTCATTAACTCTGAATCGATCCAATTTGAAACTTGTCCAAACTGAATCTGAAGCCTGGTTATTGGCTTTGATGTGATTGCTTGATCCGTGTGTCTGCTCTTAGTTTACTTGGTCCATGTGATCAAGATGAAAACAATGATTGCCCAGTTAGTGACCGATGAAGTTGGACAGAGAGTTCTGCATTTCCAAAAGATTTAAATACAAACTTTTGTCTCTGATTTCAAAACATTTGTCGAAATTGATTAGAGAACCTGATGTGTGATCCGTCAGCTTCTTACTGAAGGCTACTAGAAGTTGTTTTTACTGAGGTTTTTTTTCTGTCCTTCCTTGATTAATACAAGCATGTTTTTTTCATTAAATAGAAGTAGCCAAGCATCTCATATGTTAAATGATATTTAAACAAAAACATCTTTGAAAGATTTTAGTCGAAATAAAAAAATGTTTTAAATCGTAAAAACAAAGGATGTGATCAAATGAAGCAAAGGTCGAAACACTTTGGGAGAAAGAAGGAAACCACCTGGCAGTGGCCAGCAGTATGTTGTTGTCATTTAGCACTCTTACTGATCTTGTTGTGACGTTTTTTCCGCCCCTCCTCCACTGTAATTGGAAATGATAGTGATAGTGATGAGCGCAGCATTATACCCAAAATGAAACATTTTTCAACTCTGGGCTACTATCAAAAGCGTCAAATGTGTGGTGCTTAGCACAGAATAGACGCTCACATGTATATTATAGCTGTGTGAAGGACTGATACCCTCTGGTCAATTGGTTGAGATGCTCTTGTTTTGGTTGGAAAATCTCCAGTGTTACTTTCATCTCTTGTGTGTCCACCAAAGCATTTTTCCACCTAAAAATGCCAGATGATCTTATGCAATTCCCAGCTGGGAGCAGGGTATATGAGACATTTTTGTGTTTGTTTGTTTTAAGCAGAGATGCTCTGGGTCCCTCAATCTGATATTATATTGAGTATTTGCAAAATTTAAAACTAAAGCACAAAGTAGCAGCAAGCAGTACATTGTTGTTGTTTAGTACATGTACCAAACTTGTCATGGTATTTGTCCAGCCCCTCCTTCACTGTAATTGAAGGGCTGGGTACAAATTGACAGTGATGAGCACAGCTTTTTAGCCAAAGCTGAACATTTTTTGACTCTTGGCCACCAGAATAAAACACGGAATCTGCAGTGCTGAGCACAGAGTTGAAACTCGAAACATCATCATGTTGCTTGTGTTTGCAACATGGCATAAATACACAGCACTCCCATTGCAAAGAATTAAAGAAATGCTGACTTCAAGTAAAAACACTTTGGTGAACATACAACACTTCAGGTTGAGTGCACTCAGTGTGCTGTGGCTGATGTAGTTAATCAAGAGATGCACATTTTCTTTTTCCCTATTGGCCAATCACTTGGTTTCAGAGTAGGTAACATTTTGGTTGACCAGGATTTTTTTTCTTTGTTGATTACAATCCTATAATCTGTATCTAACCATTTGGTATGGGCGATTATAGATGGATATTAAATATGTAGTAATGTAATTTTGATTTTAAATATTTTTCAATAAAAAACCTAACTTAAAGTTGCTGGTTGAAGCAGATGATAATTTGTGGTTGTAAAAAATAAATCAGCAGTATTGTCTGAATATCTCCCCTTGAGCAAGGCCTTAAACTCCCACCACTTAACCAAGGCTCCGGTTGTGTTTGGCAGCTCCCCGGTGCAAATTTGCGTAAAGTGCGTGACTTCTGAATTTTTGCCTAGAAAGGTACAAGTGTGTTCAGGCAGAGTTTTCCTGCATAAATAGTCCAGAATAGCGAGAAAAAAATATAATTGGGCCCATATGGATCCCATCATCACCCAGTGAAACAGTGAATGGGTCACTGGTCCAGGCGGGGTAGTATTTCTGGTGCAGAGGCAGAGCGAGGCGCTCTGCGTGGTGTATGCCCCGTGCAGAAAAATGCTTGAGTGACTTCTGGCACCAGACGGCGTTTGGCTGGAGGGAAGTCTTGGCAGCGGAGCCAGACAGGAGTATTTTCCTGCAGAGCATGTCAAGTGGAGGAGATCTTCACCGCTCCTCTTTTACACTTCTGTGTATCGATGTGAAATGTCAGTGTGAGGGTCTTCTTTTTTTATTTTTTCTCCTGCTGGCTCATAGAGTAGAGAAGTAGATGCTGCCCTTTTGTTTGACACTTCCTAAGCCTCTTTGAGGGGTGTGTACTTGTGTTTGTGTGTGCGTTGATGTTCTGTCCCCATCAGTCTTCCTCTGTCACATTAAGCTAGTTAGGGGTTGGGAGAGGGGATGCTAAGTGTTATTGATCTCTGGCCAGTTGAATGTTCAGTGAGCCTGATTGCCACGTATTGATCTGCACAGCGTTACTTATTTAAGGAGACACATGGAAGCAGCTGACAGATATGCGAGCATCTAGCTGGACCCTCCTAATCCATTAGTAATGTCTGATCGATTCGCTGGTCCACCGTTCTGCAGCCGAGCGCTCCTCCTTTTGGACTCACTCCAGTCAGTCTGGTAACCACAGAGCTCATATCACAGATTCGTGTTGGGTCTCCCTAAAAAATCGAACATGGAAGGTTTTTTTTTTTTTTTTTCCATTCAGTGCATGCTTCAGCGAGCTCCATGACCATCTCAGCCTGTACTCTGTGTGCACGTTCATGAGTTTCCAATTTTTATGATAGCATACACCTTTGTAAGAATGTAGAAGAAAAATCCTTAATTGTTTTGGTTTGCTGAAAATAAGAAGTTGGACTGAGTGTTAAGGTATGGACTAGTTTTATTTCTAAAGCTTGGAAAGTCTAGATTGAATGATACATACATACAAAATATGATCAGTTTGTTTGTTATGTAAGTATGAAGGCATACAAAACATACCACGTTATTCAAGTTTCCAATCATCTGTATATTTGGTCTCACACCTATGTTCACTGAAATTAATAGCGTGCTTTGTATGCCAGTTTAGGCTGTGCATCTGTTAATACTGCACTGATATCAGAATACGGACCCCTCCATTTGAATAGCTTTTTGTCATTGGAAATAATTTAGTTCATCTGAATGTCAATATATTTTAGCACCATAAGGTTGTACATGTTTTCCAGTATAATTTTATGAGGGTAAATTTGAGAGCTTATCAGTAGTCAGGTAAAACTCTTTTGAAAATCTTTAGGGACGTCTTGTCACAGTTGCAGAAGTACCAGCAGGACAAGGAGCCAATTTAGGTCACGGTTTTACTAGCACACCTATACTGCCTTAGCTGGTTTAAACAGCCTCTATTCAAAAAATTCCATCTCAAACAGGGAGTGCTTGGATCAATTTAATTGTTCGGTAAATTAGAGCTTTTCTTAAAGATTTGAAAATTGTGGCTTCCTTTGGTTCGGATTCATAAGTAGGAAACAACCAAAGAAACAAATTATGTCTATATGGGGACTTCTGCATGTTTGAGTGTCTTTTGGTACTGACACAATGATTTACCAAAAAAAATGATACTGACTGAATAGTCAGGGCATTTATAAAGCAAAAGTACAATCTGGAGATAAATCTGAAGGGGTCATAAGATGGGTAAAAAGAAAAAAATGAAACAGGTATATATTTTACAAAATTACATTCATTTTCGGAAATTTTGCATCTTAAGTTTATTTTGCTATTTAGCTCTATTTAGCTCTATAGGCCTTTGAAAATCTTTTAAATGAAACAATCTATGAAGAAAAATTGATCTCTACACCTTTGGACTGCTCAGAACTAAAGTCTTAACTACTCATTGTCTTTTTGTATGAGGGTTGTTGCCTGATATCAGACAGAATTATCAACTCCTTACTCTCTGTTTCCATCATCAGCATCAGAATCAGTCAAGTTGAACTCAGTGGACACATGAAAAGGTCTGGATCCAGACAAGATGGATCGTAAATAGAAGCTAAAATAGCTAGTAAATAGCTGATTTGTTTTAAAGGGACCTAAGGAAAAAAGATTTGGAACTACAGTTATAGTCTTAATAATGTATCAATTAATCACCCATAGATACAGTATGAACACATTTGTAAAGATCAGGCCAGAGCAATTCAGTAGACTAAGGCTTCAGATTTTAATAGTTCCCAGGTATATAAGATCAATTTTCTAAAGTAACAAGCAAACAATTTGAATGAAATTCTGTGTGTTTGCGTGGTGCGATTGTGTGTCACTGAAGAGACTCGAGGCCCATATGACCCTGTTCCTATTAGACTGATTGAATTAAAAAAGTAAACATGGAGGAATGAAATTTTATGTTTTTTAACAACATCTTCTAAACACAGTGAAAAATTGAATTTATGGAGTCCCAGTTTCAATACATGACGCAGAGAGAGCACAACCGAGCAGCAACGTTAGACGTGTATGACTATGAGAATGCAGAATTACAATGAACAATCGCACAGAAAAGCACAGACAAATACCTCTTTTCAGCACAATTGTAGCACTGTAGTTTGTGGCATCCAGACTTTGTTTGAACTCTAACGTAATTAGCATTTATACCAATTGAACAATTTCTAGAGAAAGCACAATTGTCCTGAATCACAATGAAGGAATGTGTCTCTCTGTGTCTGTGTATGTGTTTGTGAGTGAGTGTGTGTGTGTGTGTGTGTGTGTGTGTGTGTGTGTGTGTGTGTGTGTCAGAAACCCAGGAGAATAGGAGCGGAGGCAAAGTGGTCGGTTGCGGCTATGAAGCTATCCGTGTAAACTTCTGATCTAATTACGATGTGGGAATCATGTGGAAATTGTGTAGCGCAGATGTGGCTATGCGTGTGCTTGTTTCATGTGTTTGCGTTCTCCCGTATAAAGTTTCATAGCTGCACGGAGACCAGAGAGGGAGTGGAGAAGAGTTGATGAGGAACTTAAAAGAACATGCATGAATTCTCTTTGTACAGGCTCATGTGTGTGTGTGAGTGAAGTATGTGGTGTTGTTAATGTAAGTGTAGAAACTCAAAAGGAGGTGCTGGCGTGTGACGGTGGAAGAGGAAATGATCTTTACAGCCGGCCGCTGTCCTCCTCGCCCCTCATGTAACATCTGCCTGTTTGCAGTGCACCACACTGGGTAGAGGGAGGCGGAGGTGAAGGGTGCTGGCTGATCATAAATCTACCAACTTAAAAACAAACATCTGAAGAAGTTCAAGGACCACACAGTGTTTCTCAATTTTATCTCCATAATTTACTACCCTTTATTTTTGTTGATCATTTGTTAAATGTCTGAACTAAATTACCAAATGTTATGAATATTATTCCAACTCTTTCAGGCAACCATTGGTTCCCCTTAATTTCCTTCAAAATATGAGAACCAATTAGTTGATAAGTCTTTTAAATGTTGTCTTTTCCTGGTTGCATTGCTGTAAAATTATGTCTAAGGTTCAAAGTTTAATGCAATGTAATTATTAATGTAATTATAGTAATTTGAATTTTCTGAACCTCTCAGATCATTGCCCATTAATGCCATTTTATCTACATTGCTAATGTTTATTTATCAAAATTGTAAAATTAAGTGAAAGCACCAAAGTCCAAAGTTTCAATATTGTTGCAGTATTAGTATTGAGATATTTGGTCAAAAATGGTGATATTTGATTTTTCGCCCAGCTTTATACATAAGTTAATTTTGTATAACTCTTTGTAACTCTGTGTTGACGTTTGTTTTACATGGACACAAATGCTAGTCTCCTGGGCTAAAGTCCTATGTTTGTTTGACCCATTCATTCACCCTGCCTCCTCCGTACGTGGACTTTGTCGCTTTTTATACAGCGTCACCTGAATTTTGCCCTGGTCATAGTTACTACAGCTACTAGAGTTTGCCTAACAGTATAAAAAGGGGTCGTAATAAGCTGCTTGTACTAAATGATCTATGAGGTTGTTGAGGAGAAGGACAGTCTCGATAATACAGCAGATTGATTAAAAAATGCATTGTTCTGAGGTTGTTTGGAGTGAATATAGCCAAATGAACATGTTGTAATGGCAGATGTCCTTCTCTCCAACTAAAAGTTGAGCCAGGTTTTAATTTTTTGGCGTAAGACCTTTTGCCCTCTACGTTTGCACCCCTGCTGGCTCAACAGACTGCCATTATTTGAATTAATGAGGAGGCTTATTTTTGAGGAGGCTTTTTTTTTCATTCAGGACTAAAGTCGGTCTGGAGATGTGGCACCGCATGCACAGATGATGTCTGCGAGCCACGGATCAGAAAACAGCACAAAAAAGAATGCGTGGCACAAAAGATGTGGCAAAGAAAGATTAGATGACTTTAATTTTGAGTTTTCTGACTGAAAGATGATACAGGTATCTTTGCCTCGCAGCCGATGAGCAGGAAGTGCCTGTTACAGGGTCACACATCTCAAGGACAGGACACTAATTAGCCCTGATGAAATTTAATGCAGGCATAACTCACAGACGTTTCATCAAATTGATAACACCCCTTTTTTCATTGATCCAGCTGTCTGAGCTCAGGGGGCGTACACAGCTCCGAATGGCACATGGTCAGAATAACACACTCGACTATGTTTGATTGCCGGCCAAATGTATGAGCTGCGAGAGACTCTGACATGAAGCATGGCTCCATTAGAGGGATATATGTTTATGTTCTTGGCAGTCAGCGCCACATCCATAAACCCTCATAAGGCGAAGGAAGGTTACATGCTGCCTTTGTGAATGTGGTTCCTATGGAAATGGCTGTGTTCGCTGTGTTGAAGGCTGTGCAGTCAGAGGAGGCAAACTGAAGTGGAAATCGACGAAAAAAGGGAGAAGGACAAAGAAAAAAAGAAATGAACAGGAAATTGCTTCATGTTGTGGTCAGTAGGCTCTCTGCGGTAGTCGTTGTTACCGGTGTTACACAGCGTTTGAGCACACATCTATTGTGCTGTGCTTTTTTCTATAGAATAAAACTCATTCAGTTCATTTTGTGTGTCAGCGCCAACTTTCATCAAATACAAAACTCTAGTCTGAAAATGGACACTGCAATTACAAACCGAGTCTTTGCTTAATAGAGCAGCAACACGCGTCAAACATCCGCCTCTAGCATGACATATAATATACGCATCAGCAGTGCTTTATAAACAATAACAAAGGCATAACATGTCAATCACAGTCATTTACTGTCTCTGTTATATGCAGCTGATCTTGTTGTCTACTCAGAGGGTAAGGAGCTCCCATTGTTTTCCCAGTTTGTGGACATTTACAGCTGCTGATCTTTGAATTAGCTGCTATGCCTATAGATCCTTTTTAAGTCTCCCTCGCACACATTAACACATCATCAAGGAGTCACACTCGTGCCGCCCACGGTCACATCTCTCCAGCTTTATATTTACGGAGACCAATCAGGCCCTCAGGAAGTGTCCCGGGCTTTAAAGCCGATTTGACATAGCAGCTAAACTCTGTGACCATAACCTCTGGGTTGCTTACATGATACTGCTGGATCCCAAAAACTTTTTCCTATAGACTTACTCTGAGAAAGAGACATCTTTAAATCAGTGAATGCTTTTTTTTGAACGGCACAACCACAAAATGAATGAATGAAAAAAAAAAGCTAGCCAGTTCAGCCAGCGGAAGTTAGCTGCTTTGCTGGCAAAGTTTCAAGTACACTTACTTTACTGGCTCAACGATGTGGGAGATTTGGGTAATTTTATACCAGGAAAGTTGATCTGATTTGGCTTCATGTGCCACAGAGGAATTTTGATAGGAATGAACGGGGCCCCGCCTCCAATGCTGTATCCAGCTCTCTTTAAACATCCACGTATGCAATTGCTGACACTGATTTTGCCACATTTTTTTGTGAAAATTTCCTCTTCTAGTGACTCTAATGACTTTTATCTCGTAGAGTTTCAAAACTTAAACTGTGTTGACATACATTTGTTTAGATATTTGTGTTAAATTCAGTTCCACGTTGTACGTTAAAAGGTCCTAGAAGTCTTAAAGGTAATGTTTTCCCTCTTTTTATAACCTAAAGTCTATTTCTGACCAACAGAACTACATTTATATTTTTAATGTCTATCCAATATGAACCCAGAACAATATTTTCTTTTGGACGTGGCCTTCTGAACTCTGCAGATAGCCTGAAACTGAACAAGCAAACAGTCTAATTGAGTTTGACTAATGTTTTTGTCTCCTTTCATATCTAATCTGGTTCTCAGTTTTCCTGATCTCTCCTCCTAGTTCAAGGCAATAAAAGGTATTAACGTGCTGATAAAGGATGTTCATAACAACAGTAACCAAAGCAGATAAGACTCGATAACCTTGGAAGACTCATACATCTTCTGCTATTTCACCATGCGTCTCCTCCCACCTCCTCCTCCTCCCCCGCTGTTTTAGATCATCCTTCAAGTTATTTCTCTCTCTCTGCATTTCACTTAGATTGTAGAAAGCAGGACACGCACACACACACACACACACACACACACACACACACACACACACACACACACACACACACACAGTCACTCGCTCACACAGAGATGCATGGGCACACTGTTGGAGTCTGCTGAGTTGAAAGCAGCTGAGGTTGTGAAAGAGTAAATGCTTTGGGCCCAGAGTGAGGAGACGGGGCTGCACCGGAGATATATATGAAGTGTGTGTATATATATATGTGTGTGTGTGAGTGTGTGAGTGAGTGTGTGTTTGTGTCAGGGTGGATGTGAGATGAAATGGAAGAGAGAAATCTCTGTTGTGCGTGATTGAAAGCGCTGCATGAGGTTTGTCGTTCTCTGCTGTCAGCTCACACAAATCTGTGAGGTTTGGGAAATGGGTGTGCACTTTAAACGCAAATACACACACTCACAGACGTATATACACACACTCATGCACACTTATGAGGACCCTCTATTGGATGCATCGCAGGGTATCTGTCGGGTATAGCAGGGCCTCCTGGTGGTGTTATATTCACCACATGAGAAGGATCCGTTTGAACGTCCCTCTGGCTGAGTATTCACTGTTTCGTAATTGTATATTGTCTGAAAGCCCATGAATTCTCACCTATGCTGAAGTTTGAGGAAGTTACTTTTTACAGAACTACATTTGTTGTTTCGATAACCACAATCTTGAATGCAAGAAGCAAAAAATCATTCCCTGTTTCTGAAAACCCTTTCTTTACAGAAATGGTGAAAGAAAAGTCTGTTTTTGTTGTCAGTTGCTTAGCAACAGTGTTCTCACAATTTAAATCGACTGAATGCAGAGCACAGTGTGTACTTGACTTCCCATTTGGAAACTGCAACCTCTTGAGAGGCGAGCGTCAGTCTTAAAATAAGTGTTTTGAATTGAGGCCTTCAAAAGTATTAAAGTGTGTCAAATGCAGTTTTTCCTTTTCAGACATAAATATCTACGTTTAGAAGAACTCACTCATGGGCACTGATTGTACAATCTCCCTTTTATTTGCTTTTGAAACACTGTTTGACATTTTCTCCAATAACATAAAAATTTTCCATTGTATTCAATCATAGAAAAGGCTGTTTTTGACAGCTTTGGCTCGTTTAATGATTCAGTAGGTGCATTTCCACTTATCTGTTTTCATGCAGGTTTTCAATTTGCACATACTTTAGTGGGAACGTCAAAAATTAAGAGAAAAAAGAAAAAAAAAAACCTTAACACTTGGGGGAATGGGAAAAGTTGTTGTATTAATTGACAGCTGTGTGAGCCAATGGGTATGTTCTCTGTCAATGTTGCTGCTCGTGATTGGTCGGACGGCCGAAATTCACCCTGGCTTTGAGTTGATATCATAAGTGCAAGATGGTAGCAGGCGTATCTGAGATATTTTGGCTTCATTTTTGTACAGTGGGGGGAAGCGGAGAAATGCCGTCCATCTTAATATACAGTCTATGTGATTGAGTGGCGCTCGTTTAATTGTCTCATCTTGTCTTCCCCTCTTCTGCAGGTGCACCTTTGTGGAGATGTAGTTCCACCTATTGCTTATCTCAATGAATCAACTTCCAATATTTGCATAACAGTAGTGGATGAAAAAACATAAATGTTCACTTTCTTTTGCAGATTTTTTTTTTTAAAAAAAGGTCCAATTTGCACCACATTTGGATGAAAACCCGACTAGTGTAAACCTCAAAGCACCAATGTTTCTAATGCACAGAATAAGGATCATTGTGGCGTCCATCAGTTTACTTAGTAGAGCGGGCGCCCCATGTGCAGAGGCTGTGTCCTCGCTGAAGCGGCTACAGATTTGACACACCTTTGCTGCGTACCATCTAACACCTGTCCTTCAGAAAAAGACAAAAACTCACCCAACAAAACACCCCAAAAATGATCTTGAACAAAAAAAAAAAAAAAAAAAAAATCCAGGCTGCAAAACTGGGGCATTTCGCGAATCTCATGATTTTCTCACAGGTTTGATTTTTCTGACAGAAATCTTGACAAATCTGATCTCTCTTGATTTGAGCTTTTCAGCAGAGTAACTCTAAAGGTAGACGACTTTAATCTCCAGATGTTAGTCTTAAACCCTGTGTGTGCTGCAAAGTCTTTGAAGAGTAAGTGGGGCTTTTGAACGGCTTAAGATATGTGTCTGGCTTAATAACCTAAGTCTCATCGTGACCTTTGAGGCTGGATCAAACTAGTCCCCTGAACAAAACAAGTGAGAAATGACCGCAGCGTCCTTGCTCTGAAAGTCTTAAACTCAAACTGGCTCTCACAAGGGCATTGATACAAACTCACATACACACATAGAAACCACCAAAAAATAGAAAATGCCCCCTCTGTCCTTTAATCTACCATGCTCTGCAGTCTTAGCCAATCAGAGAGAGGCTGTGACCGCGGGAGCTCAGCTGATCCGAAACCAAGAACGGAGAAGATTAGGACCCCATTCCCTCCTTCTCTATGTGTCAATTTCTCCCTCTGTCCCTTCATCTCCTCCTCCCTCCCTACCTCTGCCCTCTGACCACGGGAAACCTGCAGACCCAACTCACTCCTCTTTTTACCAGAAGCTTTCTCATTTATTTCTCACTATGTGGTTGAGTTTGTTCCTTAGTTTGTCTGTCTTCCTGTCTCTTTCTGCTTGTTTTTTTTTTTTTTTCAACTTTCTTTCACTCTTTCTGTCTCAGGATATGACCGTAGCTGTTTGGCCACATTAGCATAATCCTCCTCCCCTCTTTCTTCGTTCTCCCAATGCTCGCTCCGTCCTCTCCTCCGCCTCCTTCCTAAATATTTACTCCCTGCTCAGTAAATGAGGGGAGCACACTTGTTCACACAGAAGAGGACATGATTAGAGGCTGATTGAGGGCACAGAAAGAGACAGAAATGAGAAGAGAGACAAAGAGCGTGTTGGTCCGGGGCCTGGCTTTACTTTCTTTGTAAATCTTGTGTGAGCTTGTTTGAGTAGGTTTTAAATGTGTTCTGTGTGTTTTTAAACACAACAGAGATGATGGGTTAAGGTTAAAAAGTGCAATTTGAATCATTATATTGCATACGTACATGATTAAATGTACTCAACAGATTTCCCGATATTTAAAAAAAAAATGTCTGTTTTACCCTTTAATGTGAAAAAAGAAAAAGGGTGGAGGACATTAGTTGGTTGGAAGTGATTTTTTATTATTTTCAGAAACTGACACTTTTGGCTCTTTGCTCGGCAAGAGTAATGTCCTATTATATACCTCGTAAATTGTCTTTGTCTTGTAAATCAATCTCAATCCCTTAAAATAGGTTACTTTTGACAAGTAAATGAATTGGACATTTATAGTTGAAAAATAAAACTTGTTAGTTTTCTTTAGTGAAGGAACTATGTCATGGATAGAGTGTGTAAAATAACGGATGTAGTTAACATTAAGCCTCCCATTGATTTGTGGACTGTGGTTTTGATGCCTTGAGTCTGGCATTTTTGGCTGTTGCCATCTTGGTTTCTTGGAGCCAAAAGTGAAGATATTTGGATGGGATGGTGGAGCTGTGGAGGAGCGAGGGGTGGATACGATTCAGAGGCTGTGCTCGCCCAGCAGACAGCCTA
Organism: Plectropomus leopardus; assembly: GCF_008729295.1. Lineage (NCBI taxonomy): Eukaryota > Metazoa > Chordata > Actinopteri > Perciformes > Serranidae > Plectropomus > Plectropomus leopardus. Next base: position 5,740,150 of record NC_056463.1, read on the forward strand.
TCACTCAGGTAACCCCACCCTTAAATATGCCTAACTGTAAGCCTTAATAAAATGTGAACAGGTGAGTTATATAGAAATTCACCCCTCGTAAAACTGTCATGAATCTTGAAGTCGGCTATAGACACAACTTTTATGTACCAGGCTGTAAACATGTCTATTTCTGCTGCAGATTTTGGCATTTTAACATTGGGGTCTTTGTGGATTGACTCGCTTCTGTAGTCAGCCCCAAGTGGCCATTTGATGAACTGCATTATTTTTGTCATTTTTGCATTGGCTTCATTTTTTAGCCCCAGATGTTGGTTGTGGAGCTCCCGCTTCAAGTATTGTCAGCCCATTAAATGGCCGTTATCAGCTGTTATAGGGAGCACAGATATTTATGTTAATCATTAAGTGGCATTGTCATCTGGCCATTATTATTATGACATGAGCAAGCGAGGAAGTCAGGTGATTTCGTATAGAGAGCGACAAAGTCCACGTAAGGAAAAGATCTGGTTCAAGCAAACACATCTTTCCTCTAGGCCTAACCACGTCATTTTGGCGCCTGAACCTAACAAGAGAAAGTGTGAAACTTAACAGCATTTGATATGCACCTTCTGGCCTACTGGCAGGTGCAGTTTGCCTCATCTAAAGAACTGTAATAGCAATGATAACAAATGATAATGGCTGATTAGACTTGGGTGGTATCAAATTTTTTCATACTTTCAGATCTTCCTGACAATTTTACGGAAGAGGACTGTATTTTTGTTTAAAAAAAATAAATGATTAAATAAAACCGTGCTGCCAGGGTCACCAGAATCAATGTTGCTCGGATTTGTTATATTAAAAAAATCAATAAGATCTTAAAGATATACCATGCACAATTTTATTAAATTCAGTGTTTATACTGATACAGAAGTAATCCCTCTCAGTCATCACGTATAACCAGGTGAGGTCAGGGCTTTATGAAAGAAAAATGTCAAAATGGAAAGGCAAAACACCATACGAGACTTAATCTGGTGTTGGCTTTCACTTTTGCTGAGAGGAATTTTACAATATGACATAGCAAACCGTTTTACATCGATCAGGACTGAGGTGGATATATGACTTAAACAACTTTGTCATTTTCATTACCATCTTCTGACGTCTCTCTAGCTGCTGCATTTTTGCGAGGCAGAGGCAACAAAAATGGATAAAGCGGTATGATTTACAAGTTGCAGCCAGAGATGATGTGTTTTCCCTGTAAAAATCAATCACCCACTAACCGCTCTGGGGATGACTGTGTCAAGCACTTTTCCTCTAGTAATGCTTTTCTTCATTTCTTTATCACTGTAATTTATAATCACGTAACAACAATGCTCGATTTAGATTTCTTGACAGCCAGACAAAATAAACAACTTGCAGACATCACCTCGGGCTCCGAGAACTTGTGGTATGGTACTTGTCATTTTGTTTGACATTTTATAGGCTAAATAATTACAGAACTAATTGAAAATGAAGATTGATTGATTTATTAGCTGCAGCCCCAGACATGACAGCACCTTTTAAAAAGGCAAAAACAATTTAGCTTAACAGCTTTAGCAGCTTAACAAGGAAATCACCTCAGTATGATTTCATTTTTGCTGATGTTTTACATTTAAATTGCTTCTTTATAGTTAACCCGATTTTTCAGTTTTATATTGAATGAATGAACTTTAGTGACTTGTTGATTGTATCACTCACAATGAGAGCGCACGTTAACTGTCGACGTTGCTGAGGTCTGAAGTAGACAGGTGCATTCATCTAATGTCACATAACCAGACAGACGACCGCAGCTGTTTACTTTGTTTGAATCTGTTTTTGTGTGCCAGTCGAGTGCATGTGCGTGTGCATGTTTACTACCCGCCTGAACTCTTCTCAAACTGCCCTATTATCTAAAATCAAAGCCGCACCGACACACAGTCAATTTTTTGTGTCTCGTGATTCAGTGAAGGTCGCTTTGATCCAGAGTGAGATATTGTGACAACAGCTTGACAGATAATCAGATAATTTTATATGAATATCCATAATAATCACATGAGAATGCTGATTTTGGTGATTCTGATACATAGAGATAGCCCTCAGTCCCCTTTCCTCTAGTCCCACTGTTGGGACAGACTTTTTTAACAGTAGCTCTGCTGACTGGAAGGACATAGCAGCCTATTCGGGATACCAAGGTGACTTTATATGTCCACTCTTCTCTGTAATAATTCCAGTAATGATGGCAGATTTATGAGTTTATTTGCTCTGTGTGAGTTTCCCTAAAGGATATTTCAGGCATTTTCTCCAGTCTTTCTCACAGTCTGTCTCAAGGTTGCCTTGTCGCTTCTTTTGAAACAGTTTCCATTTGGTCTTTTTCAAGCCCTCTTGTTGACGAATATCCTCTTATCCTGTTTTATAAGTGCAAAACTAATTATCCTTGGCCAATAAACATTCAGTTGTGTAAGTATAATCTATGTAAAAGGATGAATTACCGCAGGTGAGTGTCCAAAGGAGACAGGCAGGGTGACATTAGAGAAATTATAACTTCATTCAGCTGGTGAGCAGATAATCATAATAGTCTTAGAATGTCATCATTAGGCCACGTTGCGCCGAGTATTTTCTGTCATTCAGCCTCTTAAGAAGGAAAATGTGTGGGCTGAATGGATGACAGCACTTGAGCGTTTCTCCGTGGTGTCAAGCACTCAGCAGAGATTTGTCATGGCAACAAGCAAATGTTTCTGCATTAATCTGCCTTGATGGACAGTAAAATGTCTTGTGATGATGTCTGCAGTTCATTCAGCACGAGTACTGTACTTAACCACAGTTTTGATGTATTTGCACTTAAACCCCTCTACATTTCAGAGGGAAATATGATCCACTTTGACCTACTGCGACTACTTATGTTGTGACAAAACAGACAGTGATGAAGAGGAAAATGCTGAATGAACAGTCTTTGGTCACAGGTGTTGAGTTTGATACACCAGACTAGGATAAACACTTTGTAATGAGGTGATAGAGACTGATGTCAGACGCAGAAAGCTAGTAAACAGTATTCTTCAGTGAGTTTTCGATGGGTTTATGAATGTGTTGTCTGAGTGGCTGTGACTGAGGCAGGCGGTCTTTTTCCTGTGGAGGTGGAGGAGGACGGAGAGGGCCCATCACACAGGCCACCGCCGGACACATTGCCAAGAAAAACTCTGCTGGCAGCGCCACGCCGCTCTGACGGACTGAAATATGCGCTGGCTACCGACCAGAGCTGCCTAGAATCAGATAAGCCGCCTCTGTCGAGACCGACTATGAGAGGCAAATAAAGAGCGAGCCGCGCTGGAGAGACTGAGAGGGATGAGAGGAACAGAGGGGATTAGTTTGAGAATGGTGTTTGGGCAGGACAAGTGAGATACTTTCAAATTCTGAAACATAAGGCATTTCAGAATATCAGAATATACTGTACAGAGTTGTTTTACAGTGTTATGATAGGAAACTACATTAGGGATGCATATTGTCTGCTTTCCTGAACCACATTGAACAGACCCTTTATATTTAGATCTTCGTTGTTGCCGGCTTTGTTTTTCTAAAATTGGAAAGCAGAGAAAGAAATAAAGGAGACAGCAACATTCTGGGGAAGCCCAAGAGAAGGGAGGATAGAAATGTGGAAACCAAAGACCAAAGGCAGACAAATTTTTTGGAGCTTAAGAGGAGAATCTCTTTACGTGCAAGAATATGAATAATTTGGTTGCAGAGTGTCAGAGGTATAAAATAAGGGAAGGAATGAGAAACACTTCAGGAATTATTCTCCCTATTTGCTTAGCTTTGGCCCACTCTGCCTGTAGGCCCATTTCAACCCAGGGACATTTGATGATTAAATAAAAATAAGAATTTTCAGTCTAATGAATAAACAATAAACTCAGAAAATGTCAAAAATGTACCACTAACGGTAATATTCATACACCTATTTTCCTTGGTTACAGAAAAATGCAACTGTACAACTTCTGAATTCAAGTTTTCTCTCTTTTTTCCTGTTTTTTTCAACCAAACTAAGCCATCATGAAACAGACTTAAGTCAAACTTGACAGAAACAAAAATTAAACTCTGGGTGTAACGATCCATCGATCTGCATGGATATATATCGATTAAATGTGCAATGACTACGTAACATCAATGCAAAGTGTAAACATCGCAGCGCAGATTTCCTCCATCCTCCATGTGGCTGTATATCCAACCCAGAGCGTCTGTTAAGCGTTTCAAAAGCAGTGTCCTGCCAGCTGATACTGTAGACCCCATGAGATTGTGCTTATTTGGTCATTTTTCCTTGATTTTGTGGTCCTTTTTTTTTGATTTAGTGATCCTACCATGGCACTTTGTTGGGCTGCAGTCTGCAGTCCAGCCACGGCGAAGTAGATTTTTGGCCGTTTTTCAGTAAAAAAAACCCCCAAAAGCAACCAATCTTGATAGTCATACAGATAAGTAAAAATAAATCCAGTTACACATAGAAGATTTAGTGAAAAAACATATGGATCTTACTACTTATAGCCTACAAATGAATAATTAATACCTTAATTTAATCATAAATGAAATAGATATGAGAGAAATTAGATTTTAACCGTGTACTTAACAATACAGTGTTGTCAAGTTAAAGATGATCCTGAGTCTGTGCAAGGCGTTTCAATTTGAAAAGTGACCGGACTTAAACCAGCGGTGAGTAAGTCAAAGCATAAATAATAGTAAATTGGTTAAGTTATGAGTAGAAGAACAGTCTGCTAGCCACTAAGCTGCAATGTAAAACGCCATGGGCTTATGCTAAACGAAATGGTATGGTGGTAGACTTTGTAAAATCGTCAAATATAGTATCGTTGTCCAAAGTATCAATATAGTATCGTATCGTGATGAAACTATTAATTTACACCCCTAGAACTTAGTACATCTAAGTCTGAATCTGGGGATTGCTGTAACAATCTCCAAATAGACTATATTACCCCAAAATACCAATTTATCAATAAGTATAAACCTTGTTTGTTTTTCAAAGTAGGAAATGCACACTTCATTATATTGTATTATTGCATTTATAATTTTAGGTGTGGGCTTAGTCCAAATTGACTTGCTGTGCAGACTTTGAGAACGGTATTCGGTTGGACAGGAACGTTTACATACATGCCAAACACTCATGAGACGCAGGCATGTAAGAGGGATATCTCTGCTTCTCAGACTGAATACCTGCTCTACCTGCCAATGCAGAGGTAGAAGAGAAAACATTGTCAGTTTTCAGTCTATCTCTGCGTATTCTCTATATTTTGAAATACCTGTTTGCACTCTTAAACTTCTTAATTCTGTCTGTATCTAGAGTTTGTTTATCCCACATCCTGCTCCTGGGAATGAAGTCATGATCTGAAAGGCAGCACATAGAGCTCACAGTGACCTTCAGCAACTTCTTATTCCTTCAGACTTCATGTGAAAAACAATAAGACTTAAGTTAGAGCTTAATACAAGAAAAACATCATTCTGATGTGGCAGCACACCAAGTGGTTTCCTCTGGGTTAGGGGTTCTTAGCAAGAATTTTAAAGAGGAAAAAAGGAAAATGTTTCAACTCCCCAACAAGTTATGCTCAAAAATAATCTCTCA